>NW_028248430.1:0-295731 GCF_964263255.1 Lissotriton vulgaris
AAAGGTACGCACAACAGAAAATAATTCACGAGGACCTAGGTTTACCAAATGTAGACATTAAATGGATTGGACAGAGAGGATTAAAGTTGTACCAATTGATGCCATTGGTGAAATCCTTTATGCGTCTCCAACACCCTGACCTCATAATTGTTCACTGAGGTGGTAATGACCTAGGCACTTTGACTGGGGTAGCTCTGGAAATGCTCATGAAGGACACCTTTGCCCAATTGATGACACTGTTTCTGAAAACTGTCTTTGTATATTCTAATATATGCCAAAGGCAGAGATGGAAGCGGTCCAACCACTATTGTCCACAGTTTGAAAAAGCTAGGAAACATGTGAATAAATCTGTTTCTGCCTTTCTCCGAGACTACCGAATGGGGTCCATTTTCAACAATAATCTGCGTTACAATATGCATGGCATCTATAGGAGAGATGGTGTACATTTTACAGATGAGGGGAACAGAGTGTTCCGCATAAACTCAAGACTCTGCATCGGTACTTACTTGTAGGTACTAAAATCTTGCAATAAACACAACAGCTCTTTTTAGTGCCACACAACACATAAACAAATACACTTCATAAATATCTAAAATTATTTTCAGTTTTCTTGCTTACGTACGCTTACGTGACGACTTTCAACATTATAGCTGTACGTTGTCCATACGTGGTTGGTACGTGTACAATAAATCTACCACCCCCTGAGCAACACTATAGGTTCAGAATGTTTCTATTGTGCCCCCTTTCCTCATTTGTCAACTTTGTTTTACTGTTTCCTTGTGACTCGGCTGCAGTGACAAATAAGATGGCTTTCAACACTTCTTGGTTTGGAGTATTGACAGCGAATCAGCATGCAGCTCCTGCACGTAATTGTACATATTTCTGTACGTGTACGCTATGATTTTTCTTCAAAAATAAAAATAAAAAATAGAGCCTAAACATGCATGTATGACCCCCTAACCACGCGTGATCATCACCACGAAGCCATTAGCATGCATTTCTGGTCATATACCCCCGGAACCGTTTCTTATCAATAAAATGACAGCTGCAACTTTCTATTCAGGTTGCGTCTAGCCAATCAGAGTATTCCCGTTGGCGCACGCATTTGCAATTAATCGCAAAATTGTCTTGCAATATCAGCGGCCAGAGATATCACAGTAAATTTCTGCTCAAATTTCACAAAAAAGCAGTGAACAGATTTACACCAAATAATAAAAAGCACAATCGGAGTAACAACATCAACCTTTCTGCCAAATTTTGTGTAATTCCATTCAGCGAATTGGGCGGTAGGTTTCGTGCCCCTATTTCTCAGTCCCCACTGCACAGTTCATGCCCAAACTTTTTATGGCAAACAGAATCTACTTTGACAATTTTTGTTGGAAAATTTCATGCAAGTTGGTCAAATGACACCAAAGTTATAGGCAAGTCAAGAAATGCTTTTCCTATGCCTTGTGTCTATGTGTGTGTGTGTGTGTGTGTATATATATTTATATATATACACAGTGTGTGTGTGTGTATATATTTATATATATATACACACACACACACTCACACACACATACACACACACACACACACAGATTGTGAGAACTGACGAGTTAGTATTTTGTTTTGAAAGTAGCAGGACATACAATTATGCATGTTGTGCAGTACTGTCATTTAAGATTTTGGTGTGGGTGTATTGCGAGCTGCTATATGTTGGTAGCACTAAATTACAAGTGTATAACCGTATTTTACAGCATCTTCGGGCCATAGTCAATTCCGACCCCAATTACCCGGTGGCGCGTCATTTTAAATTAGCCCACAATAACAATTTGAATGATTTACAATATTTTGTTATTGACGCTGTCCCTTTGTCCAAGAGAGGGGGTGATAGAGAGAAGAAATTAAGACAATTGGAAAGTCATAGTCCTCCTCAACACTAAGATTCCTAACGGCTTAAATATGGGAGAAGATCTTCATAATTTTTGTAAATATTTTAGCTTGTTTCATTATTTGCACAGTATCTTAATGGTTTTACCTATATTTATGGTTTTACCTATTTTTATATTGTGATGAGGATGATTTATTGCTAACTTATTGGGCTCGTCTACGGATTATTCTAGTGAATTGTGTATGATTTATGAAATTATCCTTGATATTCTTGATTCAGTGTTACATTTTCTTGATCAACATATTGGATGTAATCTAAATTTCTTTTCCATTTCTTTTGAAATTCATGAAATCTTGCACATGTTCTTACATTATATGTACTTTCAGCTGAATTTGACATATTAGCCGTTTTTTTGCACTTTATTGCACTTTGCACTTTTCACTAATGAATTTTGTCTGGCTGTTGATAATTTGTTATTTTTAGAAATTATCATGCTCTGGTCCATTTTATGGGCTTAAATTGTTGCATTAGTTTTTGCACATTTTCATTATATTATGTGGTTTTTAAAATGTCTTTACTGGATTGTGTCCGTTTGACCTCCTGGGACAAGAAGCATGAACTAATATTTTTTTACTATTGTTTTTGCTGGCTATGACTTTGAGCACTTGCCCTGTATTTTCATTCTGTTCATCATTTTCATCATTGTATATGTGGAGGCAGTTTAGGAATTATTATGGTTTTAAACTTTTTTCCTTTACTATGAATTCTCTCTAAAACAGTGATGTTATGAACATACAAAAAGTTTTAAAAGACTTATAACTTAGCCAGCCAATCGTGTTGTAAATAGTGTAGGGACTGCCAGTATTTAACCACATGTATCTCTGGGATTGTCATGTGATCAAGTCCGGGTTCCCCGGATGAAACGCGTCATGTTGCCGTTCACATCGATGGAATAAAGCACTTCACTTTGACTACGAACCCCTCATTGTGGTCTGTACCTGGTTTTGTGTTGGAGCCGTTGCCTGGTTGCTTGCACTGCAGGATTGTGGAATCCTATATATGTATATATATATATATATATATATATATATATATATATATATATATATATATATATATATATATATATTACCTACTGGCGGTCGCCAGTAGGTATATATAGTTAGGATTTTTTCTCTATGGGATTTTTGAAAATTCTATGTCTAATAACTTTGGCGTTTGTGGACGGAATCGGCTGAAATTTTCAGAAAAATGGCACATTTTGTTTCTGAGCAGCCCCTAAAAATTTGGGGGGGTTCGTCAAGGGGGGGCCGAGAAAAAAGGAGGGTCCCAAAAATGCGTTTTTCCCATTCATTTTTCCATAGGGCGGTTGGCCTCACTTTTAGCTCGAACGGCTGAATGGATTTGCACGAAACTTGGCAAAATTGTAGGGACTGTTAGCCCGATGTGCCTTTGCTAGGTCTCAATATATGTGCTCCAGTGGATTTTGAGAAATGAACGTTCAAAATAAGATATATATCTGTGACAGCGCTCCGGGCAGCGCTCCGGTTCGCGTACTTTTCGCGTAACGGAACTTTGCGAAGCGAAGCTGATTGGCTCTCCGGTGTCTGTCAACATTCTAAACAGTCCGGAGCGGCCGCCATCTTGTCTCTCGGTAGGATCGAGAGACAAGAGGAGGCCAAAACGAAGGGGGAAATAAAGGAAAGGGGGCAAGGTAGGCCCCTTCTGACCCCCTAGGATTGATGAGGGGGATATTATAGAGCCACGCGGGGCCCAAAAAAAAAAAAAAATTCCGATTTTTTCGCCGTAGAGATGCATCTTGGTACGCGAACCGGGCAGCTAACCGGGCAGCTAACCGGCAGTGTAACGTGAGTCTGAGGAGTAGCTGATTGGCTGTCAACATTGTAAACAGTCCGGAGCGGCCGCCATCTTGTCTCTCGGTAGGATCGAGAGACAGGAGGAGGCCAAAACAAAGGGGGAAATGAAGGAAAGGGGGCAAGGTAGACCCCTTCTGACCCCCTAGGATTGATGAGGGGGATATTATAGAGCCACGCGGGGCCCCCCAAAAAAAAAAAATCCGATTTTTTCGCCGTAGAGACGCATCTTGGTACGCGAACCGGGCAGCTAACCAGGCAGCTAACCAGGCAGCTAACCGGCAGTGTAACGGGAGTCTGAGGAGTAGCTGATTGGCTGTCAACATTGTAAACAGTCCGGAGCGGCCGCCATCTTGTCTCTCGGTAGGATCGAGAGACAAGAGGAGGCCAAAGCAAAGGGGGAAATGAAGGAAAGGGGGCAAGGTAGACCCCTTCTGACCCCCTAGGATTGATGAGGGGGATATTATAGAGCCACACGGGGCAAAAAAAAAAAATGCGATTTTTCGCCGTAGAGGCCCGTCCCGGTACGCGAACCGGGCAGCTAACTGGGCAGCTAACCGGCAGCGTAACGGGAGTCTGAGGAGAAGCTGATTGGCTGTTAACATTGTAAACAGTCTGGAGCGGACGCCATCTTGTCTCTCGGTGGGATCGAGAGACAAGAGGTGGAAAAAAAAAAGGTGTAAATGAAGGAAAGGGGTAAGGTAGACCCCTCCTGAACCCCTAGGATTGATGAGGGGGCTATTAAAGTTCCCCGTGGGGCAAAAGAAAAAAAATGCGATTTTTCGCGGTAGAGGTGCTTCCCGGTACGTTAACCGGGCAGCTAACCGGCAGCGTAACGGGAGTCCGACATATTGTGTTTTTGGAACTTTTGTGATATGTGCACGTGTGGATTTTGTCTAATTAAGGTTAAAAAAATATATATATCTTTAAGCGTGCTCTGGCGCGCTTACGTTACGGGTTTTGTTTGCGCTGCAGAGACGATACGTCACGGTTATGCGATGCATCATGAGGCGTCTCACGGGCTACGTGATATGTCACGTAATAAAGAACATATTTTACAGCTATAGATATTAGCTTTTAAAAAACCAATGAAATTCACTGAAAAAACCATAGGTTATAGACCATATATAGTTAGGAATTTGCATTTACAAAACCTTGAAAATTCACTGAAAAAACCATAGGTTATAGACCATATATAGTTAGGGATTAGCATTCACAAAACCTTATTTTACTCACACAAAACTATTGAAATTTCATATATAGTTAGATGCACTAACTATATATCGCGCACCCGCAATCTACTGCTGATCATGTCACATATTACATCATTCATGACATGGTCAGTGACATCAATGATGACATCACTGACGACATCACTGATGTCATCTCAAATTAGTCATTTTTAGTATTTTTGGAAATATATACCAAAGTCTAAATTGGTTTATAAAGGGACACGTTGAAACCACTACCCCTCCCGATCTCATGCTGAGATCTGATTAGCTGCCATCACTTCAATTCAGAACCTGTTGGCAGCCATCTTGGGACTTGGTTTGAGCCAAGGCCCAGAAAAAACATTAAAACAAGAAAATGTTATGTTATGTTATGGTAAGCGTTTTGTAAAGCGCAACAGCTGCCCTGGCAACGGGGCGTCCCGGCGCTAGAACCAACATAACAAACTGGGGAAGAAGCAGGTGGACATCTACAGGGGGGGAAAGAGGTGAGTTTTGATCGCTTTGCGGAAAGCCAATAGGTTGTTCATGCTACGAATATGGAGGGGGAGGGAGTTCCATAACTTAGCCCCTAACAGTCTGAACGAGCGCCCTCCTACACAGCAGTATTTCGTGTAGGGGACCAGGACTAACCCCTAGATGCATCAACGTTGTCATTTGCGATTCCTTAATTGCGAAAAATAAGGAATCGCAATTAAGGAATCGCAAATGGCAATGCATCATTAATTTCGCTATTTTATTGAGATTCGGTAAAAATCGCAATTTTTACCGAATTCCAATAAAATTGCGAGTTCCAAATAGCGAATCCGCAATACCCATTCATTCCTTTGGGCTGAAATGCCCATAGGAATGAATGGGAATTGCGAATTCGCAATTTCAAATCGGAATGCATCAAAGCCTTTCAAGGGTGGAGAGGGGGGTCCAAAGGACCCCCCCCCCTGCACCCATGAAATGCACTTTTACATGTGAGTTACATACATACATGTCCTAAGGACATGTGTGCCTGTAACGTACACGTTTAAAAAATGCATTTTCATGCGTTTTTAAACATTTTTGCAAATTACCACGAAGTTCAACTTTGTGGTAATTTGCATTTGCAATTTGTAAAATCGCAAATTGTTTGAGGATGATGCATTGCTTTTAAGGAATCGCAAATTTGCGATTCCTTAAAAGCAATCGCATTTTTTGGAACTCGCAAAAAATTGCGATTTTCAAAAAATGCTTGATGCATCCCAGTAACCAACTTAGGAAGTGCAAAAGGCCGATTTTTGCGAATCGCACCGTTTGCACTTCCTAAAAAGGTTGATGCATCTGGGCATAGGTGTTGCCCTTTGGAGCGAAGGTTTCGTTGGGGGTTATAGGGCGTTAGCAGTGGGCGAAGGAGCTCAGCTCCCTCAGATCGCAGAATCCTAAAGGCAAAGATGAGGGCCTTGAATTGGATACGGGCTTCCACAGGCAGCCAGTGCATTCTATGAATAGCAGCTCTCGCGGAGCACCTTCTAGGCAAGCCTACTATGGCCCTGGCTGCGGAATTCTGAATCCGTTGGAATCTCTTAATTTCCGCTTTATTGGCTCCTAACAGCAGAACACTGGCGTAGTCCAACCTGGCCAGGATGGTCGATTGAACAATCAGTTGTCTCGTTTTGGAATCAAAGAAGCCTAAGATGGGGTTAAGGCTTCTCAGTACTCCAATACAAGTCGCGGCCACTTTTTTAGTGTGAGCCTGAAAATTAAGTGCAGAGTCCAGCCAGACTCCCAAGTTTTTTGCCAGATTTTTTGGAGGAGGGGCTGGGCCCAGTGAGCAAGGCCACCAAAGATTGCTCCAGCTGTTGGCGTTTTTGCCCATGATCAGCACCTCCGTTTTACCACCATTGAGTTGGAGGCAGTTCGCTGTCATCCAATTGGCGACAGCGGTCAGTCCATCCCTGAATCTAGTGGCATCAGGGGAGGGAGCCTCCTTGAGGCTGATGACCAACTGGGTGTCGTCGGCGTACGACACCATTGTAAGATCCCATTTTTTGGCGACTTCCGCCAGGGGTTGCATGTATAGATTAAAGAGGGATGGACAGGGGGCAGGGTAGGAATAACCTGACCCCTACACCTTTGGAAGGGGGGGCACAGGTACCAGGCAGGTCCAAAAAAGCTTTTTTTTAATAAATGTTTGCATGGAGTGGGGCTGGATGCCCTGATTCCACCAAAAATGTACAAAAAAATGAAGCACACGCTCCCGCTCTTTGTTAATAATCAGTCTCTGGGTAGGAAAGTTCCTGGGTTCATTTGCATAAAAAAGTAGGGTGTGCACGGACCCCCCTCCTGGGGCTTAATATTGCCCCTGGGACCACCACCTCTAATGGGTCTTTTTTATATAAAAAATGTGGGCCTCTAGGGCACTCCTGGGCATCGGTGACCACCATCTCTCCGGGTCCACATGCCAAAATGGAAATGGGGGGGGCCTCTTAGATCCCCCAGGCCCTGGCAAGGGTCTTTTACCCATGGAGGGTTTAACTTGCTGACACTTCGTCTAACATAGTCTCTAGTCTGTTTAAATAAATTAGGTCCCAACTACCTTTGCTGTAGCATTGTTGAAGTTGAATTTATTTCTGCATGTTGGGAGGCCCACCCCTCAAGCTTCTTTGATTATTCCTATTCAAGACAGATGATTAGGTATTATTCTGTCACCCACCCCTGGTACTGTAACTACAGAACTACTGGAATGTTAAGTGAATTAAAGGTGTAGGAGTATTTTGGAGGAAACTCTGGAATATTTTTCCCAGCTTGCCACGTTGCAATTATGAATGTTAATACGTTTGTGTCGATCTTTGTTTGAGATCTAGTCAAGAATGCCTTCCCTTCGTATCCTTGAATCCATTCAACCGTCAATGTTGCAAATGAACCTTGCACACAGAAAGCTGAGTCAGACACTATGATTGTGAAAACTGACAAGTTAGTATTTTATATTGCAAGTAGAAGGACATGTAATTATGCATGTTGTGCAGTACTGTCATTTAAGATTTTGGTGTGGGTGTATTGTGGGATGAATTCACCATCCTTTACTACACCTTGCACTGCAAACTTGGCTGCAGAGTCCTTACGTTTAGTGACTATCACAGGTTGGGCACATCCATCAGTGTATAAGATGCTGTGTTAAGACTAAACAGGTAAAGTGTCTGAAGTCGAAACAGTATCCTGTTCATATTGGAGAAAATGTTGTGTGCGGAGAGAGGGATCATACTAAAACTTTACATTCACAGCACTCAACAAAGAGGCCCACTGTATCCATCCTGGGTGTAGGGCACGAGCATTAGGAATGCTTACCTTTGTGGCCACCTCTTGTACTGATATAGGAGAAACAGTAATAATATGTTTTCTCCGCGCCAAAGGTTACTCGTTCAAAATAGCTGTTTGTACAGCCACCAGGATTTTATCAATGGATGGAAATCATGCTTCATCCAAGAAATATAAGTGACACTTGTAGGGAATGGGAATTATCTATCCTTCATTGAAAGTCACGCAGGTGTGACCATAGTGACTGGGTATGACTCTGATACCTAGGTTGGTTTTATTGTCCGTAGTTTGTAAACATTCTGTCTCAAGCATGTCTGTTTGTCGGGCACATAAGAAATCAGTGTGTTCATTCAGCCACTGTTACAAGGCAAACATGGCGAAATCACGTCATACAGAGACATAGAGAGGCAAATAACTATGTCCTAATTTAAGAAGCCCCAACAGGGATTGCAACTTTTTCAGTATGTTGGGAGGCCGCATTGTAGCGCACTCCTGGAGGAAGTCTGGAGCTAAACCCTTGTATCTAATAATCGTGTGATGTTAACATAGTGACTACTCTGTCTTCCTACTGAGGTGTAGATTAAAATCATTGTTAGTTGAGTAGATATCATCAATGTACCAAAATACATCAGGACCTAGTCATCAGATCCCCATAATTTGAGCTGAAACAAGCTAGGCATATTCTTATATCCCATAGGCAATCGTTGGATTGAGAACTGTACTTTGTCAAAACTGAAAGCTGTTAGATACTCACTTTCAGATGCTATATTTAGACTGAAAATCCCATTTAAGTTATCCTGGACAGGCACGGATAGTACAGGTAACAGTGATGGGATGGGACAGGGTGGGGGGAAGTTGACAAATGATGTAATAGGTTAAATCAAAGAAATAAAACCACTCACCTTGCACTCATCATATTGCAAGTGCAAGGTAAGTGGTTTTATTTATTTTTTTATTTTATTTTTCCAATTCTGTCGGCTTTCAAATTAGCCTGGCACCAGCACCTCACTGCTCTTACCTGTACCAGTCGAACCTATTCCTGGGTAGTTTTACATTTTCTGTACCAGGTTTGTTTTTAGACCTGTTGTGTGTGCATTTTGTACTGCATATGCTCGGCTGTGCAAATTCAGATTCTATATTCTATAAAAGCCTTCCGGTTTAGAAAAAGGAAAAAGGGGTGTGTTCATAGGTAAAAGATTAGATGCAAGTATGTCTTGATACTGCAATCTAATTTGATCTAATTTTGCTTTGATACCACATTTTGCTTCTGGTTTTAAAGGGTGTTGTGCTTGGGGTTCACATGTACGGGAAGAACATGTGGACTAGAGTACTCATCCCACTCCACTTGGTTTCTATATAGAGCTGTAGCTTGACACATGGCCCATTCACTGGCATACATTTCCCTGACATCTTCAGGTACTATGCAAGAGAAAGCTACCCATCTGACTTCCTCTCTCTGGGAGCCTTCCCAAATTAGGGCCTGGGCTATTTTTTCTTCAGCTAAGATGATGTCTTAATCATTGATTAATTTTTGTCCCTGAAACTGCTTTGATAAGATGTTTGAGTCCCTTTCAATTTGTATTCCTAGGTTGTAACACATATCAGGAGTATTAAGATGTTGATCTGGAGTCTCGATCTGTATGAAGTCATCAGTTGGATTCATATCCAGAAACTTTTAATGTGTCTTATGAACCATTTTGACTACTGTGGTGCTGTTTAGTAGTGCTCTTGCCCAGGTCCTGTTTCTCTAAAGGACACATAGCTGTAACAGCAAGTTGTTTTGAAAGTCCAGACAGTTTCTTCTTTTTTACTGGAGGTGTAGAATTAAATCCTTCCTCATTACGCTGACCTCAGTCTTGCTTCCTACTTCACTTTTCTTTGGTACTCAGATCAGCTCCCGTATTCAGTTCTTTTACCTTCAGAGTTCTGAAAAGAACGTGAAAAGTGGATATCAGAATACTGATGCCGATCAGGCTTTTTAATATTTTTATGGTCTCTTAAATTACAACCATCCTAACTAGATTCTAGAGAATTGGGTTATCTAGTCTGTCTTTTATCTTTGTCTTCTTGTTTTTCTTGCGGTCCATTGCAGGTTTCTCATTAACTGAACCCTCAGCATCATTTTTAGGTTTTAAGTGTGGTTTAACATGAAATACGAGCATTTAAAAAGCGCACAGCTACTTCCGGAGTGGTAACCTAGCGCTGCGGACCGTCAGGAAGATTAAGTGAGCTATTGCCCAGAGTTACATTGTGCTGGGCTAACCTGTGCCAGGGTTCAAACCGTGAACGCCCTGGTGCGGAGTCAGACACCATGGCCAGTGCGCCACATCTCTGGGTCGAACACCTATCTACACAGGTATAAACTTCCAGGATTATTTTAGGGAGTTCTCACTCACAGTCCTGAACCAGGACTACTTTTAGTCATTGAAGCCTTGATATTGCGCAAATGATAGAGGAAACTTTGGAGAAGTTTTGCTTTAGATTTATTCCTCAATCCAGAAGTGGGAAAGTCTCTTCTCATTTTGTGCTTGTTTAAATACATCAGGGAGGATGCCAATCAATGCGTATAAATTCATACAAAGATGCTCCTCCAAGAGTTACACTCCTCGTCGAGAGGCACCATCCCGAGCGAAGACACATAGTCAGTTTTCTGTGTTTGTCTTCGGGGGAGGGGTAAAGTATGGATAAAATGCTTCTAACTGGTTGGTCTTGCAAGCAATCCAGAAAGCCATTTCATCATGCTTCGTGGGTGCTTTTTCCATAATAGTTTTAATAGCCTGTGCATTAATGGCTTGTATTTTTGGAGGAGCGTTAGATTCTGCTGTGATAGCAGGTTGGGAGCTCAAAGAACATGCAAAAACGTTGTGACTCTCCTATATAAGGGAAATGTATAATTTAATACCCTACCTACGTCCACATGGTGTAGAGTTTCAGGGTTAGGAACAGGATTGTAGCCAGCCAAGACTGGCTATGTAGCACTTTAATTGCTCAGCGGCGCCAAACGAACATGTCTTTGTGTGTGAGGTAATTAACCACAAACCACATTTGGTGTTCTTGATAAGTTAAAGGGATTTCCAAATCTTGTTCATTCCTGTATTGAGCATGCAGTTCTACCACTGTATATACACAAAACTGCCCTAAGGCAGCATCAGAGGCTCAAACTCCACCCAGGAGTAAAAGCTCTCAATGACATATGCAGGATGTGCAGCTCGTTAAGGTTTAAGGTGTTGAGTATCTGCTTCCCTGCAATTGATCCATATAATTATAGGTGCTGCCATGATGAACAGATTCAATTTAAAATTGGTATCAAAGGATTGGAAATCCAAGGAATGAGTCAAGTGTGACGAACTTAAGGAAATAGGTGCTTCCTTATTCCCAATAGGAGGTTACCACAATTACTACAGATGTCTCTGTAATGATGTAATGATGGTTCAGGTGTGTGTGATAAGTGCAAACTACTCAGCAAAGCATTGCCACAATATAAGAGCCCCCTTTGGCATAACTCTATAAGGTGTGCTTTCCCACTCACAGGGGAAACAGGTTAACTTGGTTTAATGCACCAGCAATTAATGTGAAAGACAAACTATTGCAGCCCCACAAGACATTATTCAATGTATAATTGATATTAAAATATTGCTTTTGGGTTACTAACACTCCCATAAAGTTAAAAAAGGAACCGTGGAAACAGCAGCAAACCTTATTTTGTTATTCACAGTATCACACACACTGTACTAAAAAAAATTAACACTTTTAAGTGAAAAGTATTTATTACAGGAATAATCTGTTTTCCAGTATATCTTGAACAACTACACATAATATTATAAGAACATAAAGAAGACACATTAGGAACACAATGAACATTTCCTGCATTGCCAAAATCTAATTTAAAATGTAATCTGAATGCTAACACTCGTATGCCTACTTCTATGTGCTATACAGCAAGCGCATTAATGGCAGCACCTCCCATTCTAGAGTTTCTATGGGAGAAGAGGTGCACTTGCATACCTTGTTGACAGCAAAGGCTGTCTTTATCAGTGGAGGGCAAAGACAATGTTTCCTGTGAAGGGCAAACACCCACAGTGGTAGCATTCAGTCCGTCTTCCTGTGGGACTTGGCTTTATTAGCTTCCAGCTTCAGGTGAGAGGCAATATCTAATGGTGATACTCTGGGTGAAGAACCTCTCCTGATACTAAATCATATCAGAAATCTTAATTTAGGACATAAGTTTATCAATGTTTGACATAGATTATGTGCATGGAGGTATGGTCTCAGACATTCCCTTAGGAATCGTTAAGGCAAAAAGATGTCAATTTAGACTATATTATTTTGATCATATGTCTGTTTGTGTTCTTATTTAGCCTTTACATGGTGATGAGGAGATACTTGACCAAGACGAGTAAGATGTTGTATCTATGTCATTAATCGAAGAACTTGACGGTAATACAGTTCCTAGGAAGAAAAATTCTTGCAACATCTTCGTTAAAAGGCAGACATGACAATGGTTTTGTACAAATCAAGGAATATGGCTTCTTCCATTGTCTACACCTGGATGAAGAGCAGCGATCTGAAATCAACTCTGGGAAACATCCTTTGCTCCACGCCCTCCGCAGTATATGACACCTGCTGGCCCCTGCTCTTGGAAACCCACCCACACCAATGTACCATGCACGTAACCTTGGCATCATACTAGACTCAACACTCACCATGAAGCGCCAGATCAACGTAGTTTCTGTTTGTTTCAAAACCCACTGAATACTATGCAATACTTTCAAGTGGAATCCCCCAACTCCAGGAAAATGGTCACTCATGCACTCGTCACCAGCAGACTGGAATACGGCAACACCCTCTATGCCGGAATCAACAAAAAACTCCCCAGCAAACTCCAGACCGTCCATAATGCTGCAGCCAGACTAATCCTTGATATCCCTTGGCACAAGTACATCACCCAACACCTCTATGACCTCCATTGGCTCCCCATCATTAGAAGAAAAACTTTCAAGCTGCTCATGCATGCCTACAAGGCCCTCCATAACACCAGACCAAATACCTCAACAACCGCATCTCCTTCCATACCCCCAAGAGAAACCTCCATTTAGCTGATCTCTCCCTAGCCATCAACCCATACTACTGAAGTACCAGAGCAGGTGGAAAGTCCTTCTCCTACCTTGCAGCCTACACCTGCAACGACCTCTCCCTTCACCTCCGGCGAAGCCCGACACTGCACCAATTCAGTAGGGACCTCAAAACCTGGCTCTTCGAATGACCCTACGGAGCTGCTCACACCCACCCCTCAGTTCCTTGAGACCCAAACGGGTGGGAAGTGCGCTATACAAAACCCTGATTGGTTGATTGTTGATGAAGCTTCAAGTGACTCCATAAATTGAAACCTGAACTGGCTCCAAAGCAGCCTTTAGATTTGCTATTTGCTAGTTGCACACATTCAACTTCTTCAGGTAGCAATAGCCCGGGTGAGAGGGTTTGATTTGTCTTAAGTTCTCTGTCACTCCTTCGGCTTCAAAGGGGATCCTGCAGTTTTCTCTCTTAGTCAGAGGCATCTTAAGGTCGGCATCAACTTTTCAGGGGAAGGCATTTTTTAATTAAAATGCTGGACATATTTTTGTAAAATTGAAAAGGAATGGTTACATCAATCCCCATAGATACCACCTACTTCGGTCTGTGTGATAAGCAATGAGCCTCCCTCTTGGCAGAGAGCTTCAGGTCAAATGCTAATTGTGCTCACTGGCAAAACCAACAGTTGATGGACAGCCAGGATAGCTTGATTCCAGTGGCGTGGAGAGCACGGGACTCACGTCTGAGCATACCCGTCCCACTCGGGATGACAAATGCAAAAACAACAGTTGATGGACAGAATGCAGAACAATGTCATACATTCACCCCAGTACAGAGATCTGGGCCTAAATCCATCATTTTTTTGCCCACCACACCACCCCAGTTCAGAAATGGCCATACGCAAATCATCCTTGACCCTGTGCCTCATGGGAACAGTCCAGCCCGAACTGCCAAGCCATGTCTTCCCTGGACCGGAATCAAGCATCCTAGGACCAGTTTCTGGCTATCAGCCGTCTTCAGCCAGGATAGCTTGACTCCAGTGGCGTGGAGAGCACGGGACTCACGTCTGAGCACACCCGTCCCACAGTTGATCCAGCACTGTAGCCAGACAATTTAAATTCTACATTTGTGGATATTATTTTAACTTCAGGACCACCTGAAATTGCAAATATAACATTCCCTTTAGATGAAAATAACCATAATTGTTTTTAACTCTTTCAGATGAGGAAAGTGGACAATGGAAAAATAATAAAGCGCAGACGGCTTGTTTACTCAAACATATCAGACTGCGCATATTGTTTGTGGTGCAATCATTTTCCACCTGAAAGTCACAAACTTCTCTTGAAAGTACAGGTTTTCATGATTTGAGGAATATTAGTGTTTGTTTGAAAGAGCTTGAAAAATCTCAGGATCGTGTGACCTCTTATTTTGTTTGGATGGAAACAGGGGGAAAACTTCAGTCAAATAAAGGTGTGGGTGTGTCACATCAGCAAATGATAAACCAAAAAATTATTCATTGGAGGGGTGCTCTAGAAGGCTTATGTAAATAACAGTATTTTTAGCACAACTTGGCCTTTAGGGGATCCTCTAATAAGTTGTTTACACCAAATGATGAAAATTTATTGGGATTAATACAACTTCTTAGTAAGTTTGATGTTGGGACATAAGACCATTTGAGACGTGTTTGTGCTAAGGAGAATACCGATCATTATCTTGAAAAAAATATACAGAATGAAATAATCAATCATTTAGAAAACCAGGTGCTTAAGGATATTCTACTTCGAGCAAAGACAGCTCAATATTTTTTATTTATATTAGACTGCACACCTGGCATAAGACTTTCTGAACAGTTAACACAGACCATAAGGTTTAGTGATATCACAAAAAAGACATATCTGTTAAGGAACATTTTATTGGTTTTAAAGAGGTGAATGACTCTGAAGAACTAACAGATCTGTTATTAGGAATTCTGAAAGAGCATGACTTGAACTTACAAGATCTACTAAGGGCTAAGGCTGTGATAATGGTGCCAACATGAAAGGTCAAAATAAAGGTGTCCAGGCCAGAATACTCATGAATTCAAGAGTATTTTTTTCTGCCATGTGGTTGTCATCCCTGAATGCGGCCACACTATCCATAGAAGCTGGTAAACGTTTTGGTGTACTAAAAATAACTTACTCTATGTTTTCTATGCAACTCAACCATAGAAGATTTTATTAATCATGTCCTTACCATAACTAAAGCCATTACATATAACTCATTGGGAAAGCTGCATAGTAAGCGTGAAAGTGCTGTGCTCGCAAATATCAGAAATTGATGATGCCTTAACAGAATTACATGATTCAAATGCAGTAGTTCAATTAGTCTTTATTTCGAATAAAAAATTCATAAAAGACAGCAAGTAAAAAAAGCATTTCCAGTATACAACATTGTACAATAAAACCCCCAGTACTTTAGATATGGTGTATAAGCATTAAAATTAATAAAATAATTTACAGATTCTTTACACGGATAAGCCACATCCAACCCAAACATTTTGCTACACAAATCACAGATTTAGCATTGCGTAGATCTCTTAATTTAAGAAGGGCTGTGTGGCTACCCCCACAATTTAAAGTTTTGCTGATTGGTCTCAACCATTTTAGTCTGGGCAATCGATAGGCAGGACATGCAAAAAATACATGGCCCAGGCTTTCTACTTGATCAGGGCAAAAGGGGCATTTGTCGCTGGAATTTGTTGCCCACTTTGCAGTAAAGGACTTGATCGGTAGGGTTCCCACTCGGAACTGATGGTACAACTTACGATCAAGCGACTTACAAATCAAGTCCCAGTATGGTTCGAGAAAAGGGGTTAATTTGTGCATAAGAAACTGTCCTGTTAGGTTGTTAGCAGATGAGAGGGAGACCAGTGCGGATTTTTTTACAGCCCAGAAAAGCTCTTTGAATTCCGCTTTTGATGGGAAGCTTGAGCATTCAGGATGTAACCATAGCTCTGGGAGGCCCATCAGATACAGTATCTGCTTTACTTCCCGAAGCCATGGAATTTTCTGAGCACCCCACAATGCTCTGACCTCACCAAGTTCTTGGGCAAATAAGCTAAGTTCTTCTGTCGTCCAAAGGCGACGCCAAAGAGCAACAAGACGGTACTGGGCCATCTCACCCAACGGTTTGCAACCTAAATCTAAAAGCAGAGGAGTAATGGGGGAAGATTGGGGGAGACCCACTAACTTCCTGAGGAACTTATTCTGAGCATTAGTGAGGGCCGACAAACCTATATACCCCCAGATATCCGCACCATACAGTGTAGCCGCGTTCACCTTGGCATCGTATATTTTTAAAGCAGGTGTGATGCATTTCGTCAAGGATTTTTTCTGTTCCTTTAACAGGCACCCTGTAAGACGAATGAACTTAAGGGTTAACACTTCCAGCTGGGGTTTCCAAGTGAGTTGGTGGTCCAAGGTCACGCCCAAATAGGACATGACTTTGACCTGTTCTATTGGAACGCCCTCTAAAGAAAATGAGCTGGTAATGGGCTTGTTTTTGTTAAAAATCATAAATTTGGTTTTGTCGGCATTAATTTGTAGGTCATTTTGTGAACAAAACTCAGAAAATCTGTTTAAAGCAGCCTGCAGGCCGCTACGGGTCCTTGAGAGGAGCAGGGTGTCATCAGCAAATATTAGCAAGGGATATTTAGAGCCCCCCAGGGTAGGTGCATCTGTGTGAGTTTCGTTGAAGAAAGCAACCACCCGGTTAATAAACAGGAGAAACAAGGTAGGGGCCAGCACGCAACCCTGCCGGACACCACGTTCTACAGGGAAGCTAGCAGTCACCTGACCCTAGTTGCCCCATCTTACACGCGCAAAGTTGTCCTCATGAAGGCGTCGGACCAGGTCTAATAAGTCTGGTGGAAATTCCATGCTTTTTAGGGCATCCCAAAGTTTGGCCCTTGGAACCAAATCAAATGCCGACCGAAGGTCGACGAAGGCAGCATAGATGACACCCCCGCCCAAAAAGACCACCTTCCAGTATAACATAGTGAGCCGAAACACCTGGTCTAGGGTGCTGGTGCCTGATCTGAACCCTGCCTGCAAGGGGGAGAGTATGTTGTTTTGCTCGATCCACCCCTGTATTCTAGCTAGGGCCATTCGTGCTACCACTTTTTGGATGGTATCGATCAGGCTAATGGGGCGGTAGTTTTTTGGTAAAGATCGATCCCCTTTCTTAAAGACCGGTATTATCTCAGCCCCTTTCAAAGACTGCGGTATTCTTTCGCCGGCAGCAATAGAATTTGCTAAGATAGTAATATCAGGGACCCACAGATCTAAGTTTGATTTAAAAAGGTCGGCTGGTACGGCGTCAATGCCTGGAGCTTTCCCGGACTGGATGGATCCTAATGAATGTTCAGTGTCAGAGCAGCTAAAAATGAGTCTATTCTCATATGAGGCTAATTGGGTCCCTAGTGAGGGCACTTCGCCCGACTGGGGAACATTCTGAATAGTGAATTGAGCAGGAAAAAATTCCACCCAATCTCCTGCTGAAACATGATTTTCAGGGGATAGTGTATCCAAACCCCTTCCCCGCCTGACTATCTCCCAAAATCTAATTTGGTTGGAAGACTCACATGCTTGAAGAAGGTCAAGCCAATATGAGTCATCCCAGTCCCTTTTGGCATCCCAGATAGTGCGTTTATAAATCTGTCTCGCTGTCCTAATGACCGGGGGATTTCTAGATTTGACCGAAGCAATGAGTATGCCGTGGGCTTCTCTGCAGTTTTTATTGTACCAGCCTTTACGTTGCTTAACCTTCAATTTCCGGCATGGTCTGGTAAGGAGTTCTTTAATTGCCACAAAGCATGACTCATGAAGGTCAACGTTGTTAGTCGTGGGCAGGTCACTAGGAGATGGTGCCAACATCTTATCTTTAGTAGTACGGGCCAATTCTTCTAACTAACTGACGAGCTCAGGGTCAGCTATCACCTTGGACCATTTGACCCGTCTTCTGTTATCACACAAGACGAGGTCAGATGTGATACAGTCTGACTCCTCCTGGGGTGACACTAGCCCTGGTACCTTGAGTGCAAGAGAGAGAGGATTGTGATCACTCTTCGGCCTTTTGTCTATAGTCATGTCAGATATAGATACCCAGGATTCGATGTTAATAAGTATGTAGTCAATGCGACTTGCGCAAGACCCATTATCAAATGTTGGCTTCCCCTCCTTATCAGATAAGCTGTGGCCATTTACGGCTCGAAGCCCCCATTCCAAGCACAGCCCAAGCCAATTAAAGGCAGCCTCCGTTCCCCTGACAGCCTTGGTGATTGTTAACGGGGGGATGTTCCATGTGGAATCCTCATCTAAGCCAACACCTTCGGCAAGGTTCAGAATGGGCTCAAATGAGCAGTTCAAGTCCCCAGCCACTATGGTGAGTTGGTCACTTTTGTGCTCATTCAAGAGGGCTTCCAGATCATTAAGGATCGGTTGCTTCTTGCCGCCCTGGCATCCTCTAGCATAAATATTAATGAGCAGTATTTCTTTGCAGTTCGCCTTGCTTAGGGATATGCAAAGCAGGTCAGGATTTGTTCCCGCTATTTCTCTAGTATTAAAACCCAAGCTGTTTTTTATCCAGATGGAGAGTCCACCCGAGGCCCTGCCCTTCATGCCCTGGGTTGCCGGTTTATAGAAGTTAAGGTAACCTTGTCTAAAAAGTGGGGCAACTGACCAGGTTTCTTGGAACAGGATGACGTCATCGGAGGAAATGTAATCAGCCCAATCATCGTTGTCCAAGCGACCCCTAAGACCCGCTATGTTCCAAGATATTATTTTAAGTTGGCTGTCTGGGCTGTTAGTACAAGCGGAAGCATGTTGAGCCGGGATACCTACATCAGCCGGGAAGGGATAGTGGTCAATGGGAAATAATGTTTGTTGGGCTGAAGGCAACATTTGACAGCCTGTACTATCAACTCTTGTAGTGTTCGTTCTAGGGACTGTCAGCTCCCCTTTTGTGTTCTCCCCCCCGAGTCAGTCAACCTCCTCCAAGCAGCCGAACATATTAGACGTAGGAGCTCCCTGCCACCAACTACTCTGGCTTGGTCCCTCATTCCTATAACCCCTATTTCTGGACTTTTGAATTGTTGACCAAGTCCCACCTGTCCTATGGAGGTTTCCAGGGGGATAGAAAAAAGTAAGGGGTCTAACAACAACTGTCTGGTCGTTTGCGCAAGGGGCCCATGAACAGAGGTGCTGTGCAGTTTTAGGGTCGGCAAACGTCACCACTATACAGTCACCCATGATGGATTTACTGCTCGGTCCAACCCACGGTACTCTTCGCACCATGAGTACCCGGCTTCTTTGGTGGCTAGGGAGCTGTCTATTTGTATTTAGCCAGTGTATTACCTTGTTTTTAAGGGACCAGTGGTCCTCTTTTGTTAGTGGATCAAGGGTCGGTACACCGGCTAAAACAATGACGTATGGACTAGCTTCCGGTGGTAAATCGATGTAGCCACCACGGAAGTTGGGTCTACTAGGTTCAAGGGGTGGCTGAGCATTGAGGGCTGGCTGATTAGATTGCCGATCGGCTTGTGGCGCAGGTTTTGATCGTGCAGTGTTCGGCTGAGTGTGTGAATCAGCCCCTGATCGAGGGGCACTGGGCTTAGGTTTGGATGGCCCTGGGGGCTCATTCGAAGGGCATACTCTTGGATTTGGGATAGTGGAGATGCTATTTCCAATTATTGTGCGCGGTTTAGGAACAGGTTTGGGTCGCTGAGTGGGAGCAGCTAGTGCTTCCACTTCTATGGGTTGTGAAGATGAACTCCCCCCCTGTGAAAGTCTAGCTTCCATCTGCTTGAGACTAAGGCTGGCCAGTGTAACGATTGTCCTATCCATCTCAAGCAGATGGTTTTCTATTCTAGAAAGTTTGAGTTCCAAGGGGGTGAGTAGTTTCTTAAGAGTGACCCAAACAGTTTGTACAAATTCCTCATCTCCCCTCTTGTCCCTCTCCACCCCACACAACCTTCCCTCCCTTGACCCCTCTTCACACGAGCCAGGAGATGCTACCACCTGATTAACATTCGAAGCTCCCTCCAGAGCGTAGGTGGTAGCACTAACAGTGCTGTCAGTGTGGGTTTTGTCATTTAGCTCTCCATGTGCACAGGCATTCAGTGGGCGTCGGCAATTAAAGAACTGGGCTCTCGCAATTTTTGCCTTCTTGCGAGCAAAGGCAGATCTGGCCAAGCTCTTTTTTTGCTGAAGCGCCTTTTTTTTTGCAGTGTTGTTAGCCCTTGTAGCAACCCTAGGTGATTTGCTCTTCGCCTGTGAACTTATACTGTCTGCAGGTTTAAGTGGCGCTACCTCCTCCGCAGGATTTGGTGGAGGGTCCCTATCTAGGACACTTGGGGGCAGAGAAGGGCAGTGATGTACATCTGCTAAAGTAAGCAGGGGGCGAGGACCTGTTGTACGCTCAGGGGTAAGAGCTAGAGCAAGGTTGCCAAGAGACGATTTTTTCGAGGAGGCAATATTAAGGGACAATTTACGGGCAGCGTCAAGTTCAAGGGAGACTCTGTGTTGCATTTTGTTGATTTCGTGGTCAATCGCCAGGTTAGTCTTGAATAAAAAGTCATCCAGAGTCCCACTAGGACCACCAAGTCCCTTTGCAGTTTTACTTCGTGTGGCTCGTGTGCACATAATGGTCAGTGGGGAGCTTGCCACAAGAAAATGGAAACAAACTCACATGCAAATGGCTTGCCGTAGAACCAAATAACGTGGCCCAGCCCAGACCTCTTAGGCCTCGAACGGCCTCAAACGGTCCCGCCCTTGTCCCGGGCTTCTCCCGGCGCCCTCCCGCGCGCTCCCGCGCAGCGGTGATGCTAGCTTTCTTTTCAGTAAGTGTAATTGGTGAGGGGGCGGGGCTTGCAGGGAGAGCGGCCCAGGTGTTTGCTGATGGGCTGTCAGGGACTCCTGGGATAGCGAGTCCCTGACTACACTGCTCGCAGCCCTGCAAGACTTACAGCGCCCTTACCTCCTGCACAGTCTGTCCACAATGCTCCTGGGCCAAACAGCGAAGCGGGACCCGCGGAGCGGGTCCGGCAAGAAGTTGAGGTAATCCACAGGAAGAAGAGAAGGCTGCCACACCACAACGGACAGCAACGGACAGCAGGTGAAGCACTGGGATTCAAATGCAGTAGATGCAGGTATCCAGCACGAAGCATATTGTCTGTCTTAGTAAATTATGGAAGTTAAATGTCAGATTGCCCTTTCTGTATGGTATGAGATTTTATATCAAATCAATATTGTCAGCAAACAATTGCAGAGTGAAAAAGTAGATGTGACAACAGCAACAGATTTATTAGAAGACAATATAAATTTTTTGTCCTCATACAGAGAGAATGGATATGAAGAAGCAAAGGCAAAAGTAAAAATATTAGACACAGCTCTTGAAGCAGACACTACCTTTAAATATACATGCAGATGTTAAAAAAAGAGGATATTTGATTATGAATGTGTTGATGCAATGAATAAAAGCCTGGAGGAAACATTTAAGCGCAACTTTTTTCTCACCACGGTCCATGCAGCTTTAACATATATGAAGGAACTTTTCCAGCAGCTATGTGATCATACTAAGTAATGAGGATTTTTATATAATTGGAAATCTCTACCTGAAGGTCTTTCTGCTCATTGCAGGAAGTTACATGTAGCCCTTGCAGATGGCAAGTCTTTTGATATTAGTGCATCAGACCTAACTGAAGAATTAAAAAAAATTCAATTCATTCTTCTTGATTCTAAAAGTACTCCTTGTGAAGCATTATAGTGTCTTTAAAACATGAGTTTGAAAGATATATTTCCTAATATTTAGGTGGCTTTGCACATACTTTTAAGTCTTCCAGTGACAGTAGCTAGTGGAGGGAGACTTTTTTTCTAAGTTAAAGTTAATTAAAACATATTTAAGCTCCACAATCACAGATAAAAGGCTATATTCTTTGGCAATCCTATCCATTGAAAATGATATTGCACAACAGCTGGACTTATCCACAGCAATCTTGGCATTTATGAAAACAAAAGCCTGTAAACTTAAATTCACTTGAAATTTGCAAAATGTATTTTACAAAAATAACACAGTTAGAAAATGTTAATATATCATAAACAAGATATGTATATATTTTAGGTTATAAATAAAAGTTATTTTTGATTGATGGTGTCATAGATCTGTTACCCATCTAATACTTTTTTCATTTACATGAAATTTGAGCACACATTTTACATCTTCTTAATTTATCCTATATATATTTAATATGTGGCTGAGAAACAATACAATTCAACATAAAAAATAATGTTGGTTTGAGGGGCCACACCAAGAAAGGTTGTTGCACAGGGATCCACAACCTTTAAAGACGGCCCTGGGTTACAACTAATGCAAGGTAAATAAAAAGGGTAAAAAAGAGTGAGGGCACGGGACTCAGAGTCAGGCTAACGAACTATACTAAAGAGGAAAGCCAATATAACTATAAATCATTGCCATGCAAACAGCCTAAGTGCTGTTCATCTAATTATACTCTACCACTAGAGACCTGGAAGGGCGTTTTCTAACCTGTAAGCTCCGTCACAAAGGTGATGGATATCTTGTCCACTGCAATATAAATACCATAGGATATAATGAGATTAATATTTCATCAGACAGGATATCCTTCACCGTTGTGACAGAGTAACCTATCTGCCAAGATCTAAATCAGGCCCTAAGACTAAAATCGTGACAAGAAGTCCAACTTCCTATTTATTTATTAATCAAAAACGAACTGAAATCACAGGAACAGACCCTGCTTTACTTTGGATCATTGAAACATTGTGAACCTCTGATAACATTTTCTGAATAGATCATCCAGATAGTAAGATTGGATAAATTGTCCATGCCCTTTCCTGACATTCATGGCATTGAGGTTTGCATGTAAAGCACCTATTAACTAGGAGAAATAGTTTCATTTTTAAAACAATCCCACACATCTAATCTGTGCTGAGGTACAAGGCACATATCTAGTGCATGGGATCTCTCTGAAATATATCTGGGCAATGGTCTTTGTTCCGGGAGGATATGCTTCAGTACAAATTCTGAACTGGACAGTGCACACTCACTACTACATCATGGTGCATGGCTGTTTGTGGTGCAAAGCAGCTACTGTAATCTTCATCACAGGGAATCACAGCAGGAGCTTGCCAATGTTAGTATGTATAGTTTTTCACTGTATTGCCACCAACCCGTGCTGTGCAGCATAGCAAGTTTGGTTGCTGCATTATGCTGTGTAGATACTTGGCAAATCTGCCCCTCTGTCCTAAAAACAACAGCCAAAACTTCAACATCACATTGCACAAATGAATGAATGAATGAATGAATGAATGAATGAATGAATGAATGAATGAATGAATGAAAAGGCATTTATAAAGCGCATGGCTACCCGAAAATGTCCCAGTGCTCTAATTACGCAAACAAACGTCAAAGGTGTATCAATAGCTTCCTTAGATAAATGCAACATTATTTATAGAGTTCCTCTAGATAAGAAAACCCTTAACAATTATTACAGATGACCTCTGAAAAAACTCCAGAACCAAGAGGCCCTTGTAAAATAAATAAATGATAAATGATGGTTACAAAAACTACACGTAAAGTTGTTTGTTGGTGTCTGTAAAGATAAAGCCTTGCTGCTCTGCACTGTGCACAAGGTCTAATGGAATAAGAGGCTGGCCTACCTGCAAAAGGTGGCCGCACACGTGCCACCAAAGGGTAGAGTGGATCAAAAGTGCATTCAGTATTTCAATCAAAGTTCAAATTTACAAAAAATGGGAGAAATCATTTGGCATGACCAATCAGGCTCTGGAATGTTTTCACTCAAACACTGAAAGCAGCTTTAAATTTACCACTGTCCATAAATCTACTGCACATTGAATAATTTAGAAAATGGGAGTAATTCAGGCAACCCTTTGATTGAGACTGGTCATCTAATTACAAAATACATGGATCATGATGAGTAACCAATCAGTGTAAAAATGCAGTGTTCACATTGCATAGGACAAGCTTAGTTTTACATCCGGCATGCCATGCAGCCAGCACCTGAACACTATAGTTTTCTAGCCAAACAGAGCAGCCAAAGCAATCAGGGCATGGATAAAAGAACATCCTCAGAGCAGCTCTGAATTACTGTCAAAGGACTATGCTTAGCAGTCTTTGTTAAGAACAATAGCAAAGAAAATCGATCATAGGACCCACCTTGGCCTAGTTGTGGATTGGACCTGAATAACCAAATAGGTATAGCATTTATCTTTGTTCCTATTGTATGTTCCTTCCTCTGCTCCATTAACTCCGAGCTCTACCCAGATTGTGTGCAGATGACAGACTTGGTCCCTAACATGCATCACTTGTTTAACAGGACGTGTTATCCAACTCTGCTTCGTTGTGAACCTTCTCGCTTTTATCAATAGTTATCTTGGAAACACAGCTTAGTTACTATTTTTTTTTGTAAAGACGACATTGTTTGATGTTTTTCAAAACATGGTTTCATTCTTTTCCCAGTTTCCATCAATACATGTAGACTAAGTGACGAATATGGAAGAAGAAAGAAAACAGTTTATTTAGAATCAAAGGTCAATACAAAATAACTCCAATACATTATAAATAACATCAATATTGCAGATATTCATAATGCATGACAATACTCTCTACTAAAATGAAGTTAAATAAACAAACATCTTTCTAAATATACCAATTGAAAGTACGCCCCAACAGCAGCAGAAACATGAACTGACTGAAATTCACATGATTTTCAAATCATACACTTACAGCAGATATAGTAGCTCTCACATGTATCAGCTTAAAATACATGGTGGCTTAGTGGGCTAATACCTTCACTACTAGAGCTCTGTGTTTCAACCTCACTCTCAAAGGTTCAAATCCTGGTTGGCTCCCTCAGTCTTTCTGTGGATGATAGAAAGAGCACCATTGAGTTAGATAAAAACAAACATCTTTTATTCAGCACTAACATACCCTCCTGGATAATTGTATGCTTAACAAATACTTTTGTTAAGTGCCCATCAAAATTAGGACAAAAGTTCCAAACCAAATATTTTGCCATGGCCTAGTTTTGGAGACCCTGAAGAAAATCTATCCTTAATATACTGTATATCTTTGTTGAGAGGAAGGTGGTTGGGCCATCAAAGATAGATTATTCCCTGGAACACAAATTACTACTTTTCTTGTTTCTGGGGCAATCAGGCCTAATCCAAATTCCAAGGGCTTGGCTCAATAACAGTAGTCAGCAGCGGCTCCACCGCTAAGATGGAGGAAAGTCGCTCCACTGCTTTTCAGCAGTGAACAATTAAGAAAAAAATGTATAGTAACAAAGGTTGTTATCATTTTATTTTTCCTCTCTCACTTCCTGCGGCCAAGGGTGGGGCAGTCCATTCTGACATGGCACAGCTACACGAAGGAGGAGGAGTGATGGCACTGCTTCAAGTGTGCATGGCAGTTTGGCCAGTCAGCCAAACTGTCATGCGCACTTTGATCTCTCCACCCTAGCTGTGCTATACTAACCAGGGCGCACACACCAATCACGGTACTGCTCTCCTGCTAGTTAATACCAGAATGAAACCAGCATCTGGATTGGGGTATGGGAGCCTGTGGCATGCCAGGAGTTGAGGAGCAGAGGCCATAAGTGCTTAGATGCAGCAGATGGCAGGTAAGCATTTATTAAATTATTTGCCCAGGGCTGCCTCCTTAGCGGCCCTCTCTGCGCTGCCTCCCCAGCTGTGCCCCACCAATTTAATGCCCCAGCACCCACCAATGCCAACAGTGGAGAAGACTGCACTCCGCCACCCTTTCACTTGCCCATACTCCTCCAATCTCCCATATCGCAGCAAAGACCTGGAACCTCAGGGCCGCCACCTGACTTCCAGAATTCCAAATGGCACACAAGAACTGGCTGTTCGAATAGGCCTCTGGGGCCTGCAAGCACCTCGACATCCTATCCGGTGATTAGCTGTGCTTTATAAATCCTGATTGATTGATTGATTGATTGATTGAATGATTGATTGATTGAGTGATTGATTGATTGATTGGGTTTGGGTATATCAAAAGCTTTCCTGAGTATTTTTTGCTCACACTGCATAAGGTTTGCCAGTTTTCTATTTGATATAGGTGATGACCGGAATAAATTTATGGAAATATGGTCTTCGCATTGCAGTTACTGGGAGACCTCCATATCCATTATTAAATAGTCCAGGGACGCCTTAGTAAACAGCATTTCTTCATGCTCCTTAAATGATTCAGTTTTTGTAAAATGTTCTGCCAATGTATTTGTAAGAGGCTATATTTTCTCGCTGCTCCCCTTTTAAATAAAATATGACCCTTCTTATGCCCAACTTACCTAGCCCGGCTTTTGCTGATATTAAATACCAGCTTGATGGCTTTTCAGTACTATTTCAATTTGTCATGCTCTCTCTGCAAACACACCAGTATGCAGTCAAGCAGCAGTATTCATTACCGTGTAATAATAGATTTATGTGCTTCCAATGCACTTTCGCCGGATACATATTTTCCTCTCCAAGATGCTCAGGAGGGTCCTTTAGAAATGCTGGAAACAGGGTGAAAGGGTGTTATGGGAGGCATGTGAATCATGTTCTCATCAGTGCAACCACTGTCCTATGAGAGACGTGTGACAGTGTGTTAACATGGCATTCACTAATGAAGCTGTCAAGTACCTGTCATGAAGACTAAAAGGTTCCTATGGCTTTTAGGTGCTTTTACTAGCTTTTCTGATTTGGTCAAAAACAAACCAGAATGGGAATGAAATGAGAACATTCAAGGGACTGTTCATATAAATTTAGTATAGATAGAGACCCGTGACCTCTTTCCACTTTCAGTGAAAGGGGTTGTACATTTGGTGGCCTATTCACATAGACATGTAAGAGTTTGTACTCGAGTACTCCAGCATCACTGAACTGTCCCCCCATCCGGGCTGGCTTTTGTAAATACTGACGAGAGCGCTCTGATTTGGGGCGTTGTGCTCAACCCCAGTACATACCATTCATTGCTTTGAAGGTAACAGGCACTTATTAACACTTCTCACGTTTCTGCAGCCGCAACTGGCCACGTTGTTCTTGCGACCCTGAAGTGACCCGCTGTCATGCTCAGCCTTGCACTGCGACTGCCTAATGGTGATTACTCACTCAGGTGGTTTTCATGTCAACGACCAGAGTCCTTCTTCTGTTGCTGTGTTCGTATCAGATATAACCTATCATTTTCAAGTGGCTCTCATCAAAGCTTTGAATCATTTGCATGTTCAAAACTTAGCAGGATGATTTTCCTTTGCTCTTCTCTGCACAATTATTACGTTTGGTGTAGCTTACCAGCAGGTTAGCTTCTGCTGGGAGGATAAGGCAAGTGCAACAACGTATCCCACAAAAGGAGGTCCCAGATACTTAATTAACCCTCTCAAAGAACACACTCCTTTATAGCCATCAGGCATGTTTCTGATGATAGTTGTGTGCTCCTGACTTACAATGCGCGCCCATGGCCGATTACACAGTTTGAAACCATCAGCCGTGGGTTAGTCCATGTAAAGCTAAGAAGGGTGTTGTGAGCAACCTAGACTCCTGCCAGATATAGAAATGCAAGCCAAGGTGAAGGTAGGAAAAGTGTTTAAGGAGTGACACTATCAGCTGATGAGAGGCCTGAAGGGTTTGGAATGAAGTAGAAGCAAAAGGGCTGCCAAATGGAAGTCCACGACTAGCAAGCATTTTCAATGCAATCGGTGTCGCATTGTTTTTAAGACAAAGCTTTTGACATTGTAAATGACAATGGGGCATATTATCAAGGGGGTTTATCTCCGCTTTTTTAGCTTTAAAAGCCAAGAAAGCGGAGATAAAATTATCTCCCTATTACCAAGCTGTCGCTAACACCAGTTAGCGACAGCTAGTAGGAGATAGCGACCATCTTGGGCCCCACTTTGCATGTCAGTGATATTTATCACTAATGAGATGCAAAGTGGGCGTGCCAAGATGTTAGAGACTGAAAACAGTCGCTAACATCGCTATCTCCTATTACCAACTTTTGGAGATATTCGCGCTAAGCGGGAATATCTCCAAAAGCTAACACCTGCCCTGAGCAGTTCTTAGCCATGTTATCCAATGGGAGGTGGATAACATGGCTAAGAGCATTTGCTCGATAATGCATGAATATCGCTGACTTTTCAGCGATATTCATGCATTTCGGCCGTTTTTTATCGCATTTGCGATAAACCTTGTTAATAGCAAGGTTTATCTGCGATAAAAATCGCCGATGTGCGGCGATAATTTTTGTCTCTAAACAAGTTAGAGACAAAAATTATCGCTAGTTGTTGGTAATATGCCCCAATGTCTTTTACCTATGTGTTTTGGTTTGGAGTGTAGTGGATATATGAACAGAGACACAGCTGCAGCATTGCCTAAATTGAAACACCCTGCTCTTTTAATGTTTGTTATTAGATGTTTGTATCATTAGTGACTTCTAAACAGTGGGGTCACGAAAAGGAGAGCATTGGAGAGCAATACATGGATTAGAAACACATCCTTGTGCAACGTCAGATGGCTTACAATGCTATCATTTAATACTGGTTCACATTGCCTAAAGGACTTAAAATGAGAAATGACCTCTGGGACAGAGAAGCAGCTGCTGCACGGACTAGAGGAATAAGAATCAGGAATTGCCATCGGGACCAGAGATTTTAACGTTTTTATCTGTTTTTCCTGACGTTTGAGGCCTACCGTTCACTGAGTCAGCTTGCACTTTGGCTCTGTCATCCAAGCCACCCCAACACTGACCCCAGAAATCTAGTGTCTCCTACGCCCTTGGCAATGATCAATCAATCAATCAATCAGTACACTTTTAGAGCGCGCTACTCACCCGTGAGGGTCTCAAGGCGCTGGGGGGGGAGTGCCGCTACTGCTCGAAGAGCCAGGTCTTGAGGTGTTTCCTGAATGTGAGGTGGTCCTGAGTCAGTCGTAGGTGGGAGGGGAGGGAGTTCCACATCTTGACCGCCAGGTAGGAGAATGATCTTCCTCCGGCGGTTGTTCTGCGGCTCCGAAGGGACGGTGGCGAGGGCGAGGCTGGTGGAGCGGAGTTTGCGTGTGGGAATGTAGAACGTGAGGCAGTTGTTGAGGTATTCGGGACCTATGTTGTGGATCACTTTGTGTGTGTGGGTGAGGAGCCTGAACTTGATCCTTTTGTTGACAGGGAGCTAGTGCAGGTCTCTGGGGTGTGCTGATATGTGGCTGTGGCGGGGGATGTCGAGGATGACTCGTGCGGAAGCGTTTTGTATGCGTTGGAGTCTTTTCTGAAGTTTGACTGTGGTTCCTGCGTATAGGGTGTTCCCTTAGTCTAGTCGGCTGGTGATAAGGGCCTGGGTGACCATCCTTCTAGTTCCGGTAGGGATCCACCGGAAGATCTTACGAAGCATGCGCAGGGTGTTGAAGCATGAAGATGAGATGGCGTTGACTTGCTTGGTCATCATGAGAGAGGAGTCCAGTATGAATCCCAGGTTGCGTGCATGGTCAGTGGGTGTTGGTGTGGTGCCCAGTTCTGTGGGCCACCAGGAGTCATAAAGCAAAGAAGGGTACGCAGTTCCCCACAGGCGGTGATGCACCACTGTATTGTCACGGAAAGCTAGGAAGAGGTTCTAGTTCAAGCAATGGAAAGAGAGAGGGAGGGGGAATCTCCCTTTTGGGACTAAAACCCTCACACACCCAGCAAGCTAGGTGTCATGCTTCATCATTTGGGTTTTGCTCCTCGTCAAACTGGCAGTGCAATGTCTGACGGGCTCCCTAAAACAGGGCTCTTTGTCGGAGATTTTCTGTCCCTGCCAATTGGTGCTTGGGTGTGAGGGCCCTAGGTGGGAAGTAGATGCTGGGGAGGGTGAAATTGTAAAAAAGGTTAGGTAGTCCACTCTGCAATTTTAATGGCGTGGCTAGCTACCTTATTAAAAAGAAACGGGAGAGGTCACTATCCGGTGCAAAGATCCAGGGAAGAGCTCTCTACCTACTGGTCAACATGTTTCATGCTCGGTGCCCTAAGTGATGCAGTGCAATTGGTCAGGACCTAAAAATTCAAAACTATCTACACAGTGTGTTAGGCCAATACTACCCATTCCACACACTATTCAATTCAGGAGTCATCCCAGGCAGATGGGGATGGTCCGAGGATGAGGACCTATGTCTTGTCTGAGTTCAGTTTCAGACGGCTGAGTTTCATCCATTCAGCGACGTTTTTCATTCCTTCCTGGAAGTTGAGCTTGGCGGAGGCTGGGTCTTTGGTGAGGGAGAGTATTAGCTGGGTGTCGTCGGCGTATGAGATGATGTTGAGGTTGTGTTTGCGTGCGATGGTGGCGAGGGGGCTCATGTAGATATTAAAGAGGGTTGGGCTGAGCGACGAGCCTTGGGGTACGCCGCAGATGATCTTGGTGGCCGCTGAAGGGAGGGCGGCAGACTTTCTGGGTTCTGTCAGAGAGGAACGAGGTGATCCAGTCCAGGACTTTACCTTGGATCCCGGCGTTGTGGAGGCGGATTATTAGGGTGCGGTGGCAGACTGTATTAAAGGTGGCTGAGAGGTCTAGGAGGATGAGGGTGGTGGTTTTCCTGTTGTCGAGTAGGGTCCTGATGTCATGGGTGGCTGCGATTAGGGCGGTCGCGATGCTGTGGTTGGCTCGAAATCCGGACTGGGATGGGTTGAGTGATCCATTGGCCTCGAGGAATGCGGTCAGCTGCTTATTGTCGATCTTCTCAATCACTTTCACCGGGAAGGGAAGAAGAGAGATGGAGGCGGAAGTTTTTGAGGTCTTTAGGGTCCACTGTGGATTTCTTCTGTAGGGCGTTGATCTCTGCATGCTTCCATCTCTCTGGGAAGGTGGCAGATGCGAGGGAGTTGCTTATGACGTTCCGTAGGTGGGGAGCGATGATGGTGGACGGTGTTCATCTACTGGTTTTCAAAAACTGAGTTCTGGTGATCACCATCAGCAGACATAAAATGAGGAATTGCTGACAGGACCAAAGATGCAGGTAGCAGCAGTGCCTAAAGAACTTAGAATGAGGAATTATCGACAAGTCCCGAGATGCAGGTGGCAGTGCTATGTAGAGGACTTAGAATGAGGAATTACCGACGGCACCAGAGAAGCAGCTAGCAACATTGTCTAGAGGAGTTGAAATGAGGAATTACTGCTGTAGAAAGGTGGATATCTGACTATGGTTACCCCCAAACTTTTTTGCCTGGTGTTTAGCTGGTTTTTGACTTAGTTGGCCTGGGATCCTGCTATTCAGGGCCCCAGGCCTATTGCTCTCTCCTTAAAATGGACTCCATGTACCTTAGGTGCATAAAACAATTGGAATTGGTTCACCTTATAGGCCCCCGTAACAGTGTACCATAGGTACCCAGGGCATAGGTGTAGCCAAGGCCTACCAGGGGCTGCAGCATGTATTGTGCCACCCCTGGCCTGGCCTCCATATTTGACACAACTGGCTGATTACTCAGCTGGGGTAAGTTGGTGTAATCACCTCTTACTTAGGTACAGTATGTCTGTGCCTAACCCTAAACTGGACACATATGTTCCTATCAGCCACTCCTATGGAAGGCCTCATCAATCCTGGAGGCAGAGTGCGTGGAAATATGTGAGATGGTGCTCTAGCATGAGCTGAGCCTGTCTGCAGCTGTCGGGAACCACTCCCTAAGCTGTTCCGGGATATTGCCATACCATATACTCTTAAGTGCATTATAATCCTCGCGGTTATATGCTATCTTTGGTTTGGCTTTATCAAAACATGTCGAGTAAGGTGTCATACGAATTGGAATACTATCCCCTCAACAGTTCTGTCGACGGGGATAGCATTCCACCCTTCTAGAGGGACACGACATGTGTGTAGCCTTAACCCCGGTTAAAGTTAACCAGAGCCTCAGCATCACAAAATGGATGCTGCCACCACAGACACATGTCTGACCTCCTGCTGCTGGGAGTCCTTCCAGCGAGGAGGGCCTGGACAAAGGGTTTCCTGCCTGGGGAGGTGCGAGCACCACCCCAGACAGGGTTTTGTGTATTGGGTAGGACAGGGCTGAATAGATTGAGACATGCCTGGGCACACAAGGTGTCCCTGTGCATGAGCCAGCCCAAACCGGTTCTGGGGCTTTCCAGCCCCAGTCCTGGCGAGGAGCTGGACAAAGGAGAGGGGGTGTAACCACCCCCCTTCCTGGTCCCACCCATAGGGGAGGGACCTAGCAGGAGATCCACCCCTCAGATTGGGAATAAGAGTGGGAGCAGTGCCATTGCACAGCAGATCATCCTGAAATCAACTTTAAACAAGAAGAAGACTGGACTTCGACATTCTGCTGCACAGAAGACTGAAGAGAATCTCCCTAGTGGCCTAGGAGGGGCCACCCTGTGAACACAGGCATCACCCAGCACCTTGACGTCTGCTTTGCCGCCGCCTCCCGCCGGAGCCCGAGTGCAGAGCCTGACAAGACCCAGCTTCCCAGACTTTTCCCAGCCCGATCCACAGTCCCTGCAAAGAAGGGACTCGTGGAGGCACCGAGAGACGTGGGAGCGGACATCTTGAAAGACCCCCAAGACGCTGACTGCGCAGCGCCCGAGGCACCCTCGACTTTGTGCTTTGGGGTTTAAGAAGCCCCACAACCGAGCAGCATTTGCACCAAAGATCAGCCCTCCAGCATTTCCACGATCTGCGTGGGGCCCTTTTGCTTTGTGCCACTCGACTCACCATCCCGGCCGCTTGTCACGAGATCAGCGGCCATCTTGGTGACGAAACCTACAATTCACACTGTGGGTCTGGTTGCTCAAGACCTGCACTCACTCCTGTAGAAAGGAGTACCCGCTCTGACCTTGCTGGTCCGAGTAATAAGCCTTTTTCACTTTCCCCATGGCTTGCGTTAGCCAAGGCTTGTTTGCTTCAATCGAGTTGCCGACACCGCCATCAGCTAGAGCCTTTGAGGGCCAGTTCGTGATCGACTCCTGGACGTCCTTGACCTCTTCGTGTTCACGTGGCTGCAGAGAGAAGCAACACCTCATCACCTGTTTGCACCCGACTTTGCCTGGTTCCAATCTGGTTCCACGGTGGTCACTGGTCAGTGACTTTGAACATTGTCCCCTCTGCTTTCAGGTCTTCACCACTTAAGATCCACCCTTGGATCCACCGGACACTTCTCCTTCACATCGCCTGCAGCATATTCAGCTTCAAGCACCAAGAACCTGCGTGTCAAATCCCGACGCCACTTCGACCCTGTGCACCCGCTTCCTGTGGGTGAGGTAACATAGCAACGCCGGTGTCCCTACACTGGTACACACCTCTAGGGTCTGTGTCTTAAGTTTTGTTCCTCTAGGTTCAGCGGAAGTGCCCTTAAACTAACTTTGTGTACTTTTTACGCACCATAGACTTTGCATTGGAAAGTGCGTGCACTTTGAACACTGCACCCGAGTCCCGTGGGCCTTTCCCGACTTAATCATTGCTAGTCTCGAATAGCTCCAGCGATTCCCAAGGCCCTAGGCCTGTTCCCTTTCCCATTGGTATCTCTTATACCACTTTCTTAGTATATGGTTTAGGTGGCCCCTAGGGCTCATCCATATTGTGCAACTTTTGTGTATTTTAAACTGTCTTGTGATTTAACGCTTGTGCTTCTGTGCTCATAAAGAGTCCAGGGGATTTTATAGTTAATAAATCAATATATATTTTCAATATATATCTGTGTGGTGTCCCTTTCATTTGGTATTCAAGGGGGTTGTGTATGGTATAACAGCTGGCTTCACATGCCTTTCAGAGTTTAGCCTAAGACTGCTTTGTCCACGTTACCACTAGGATAACTGGTCTACAAGGTTGAATTACAACCATCATCATAAGGGTTGCTTGGCAGGGCACAAAGTGATCACTAAGAATTAGTGAGCATTATATACCAGGCCAACTTCTCACATTGGTGAGCAGCGGATTGGGATCTGAGCTTGCTGTTGTTTTACCATTACAATCTTTGAGATTATCATTTGAAAGATCATACAGGTACCTGCTAGGTACATATAAAACAAGACTAGTATACTTAAGTTCTACTGAACTTAGTTGTTGTAGAGCAAAGGGAGTAGCACACCCTAGCTACAACTACTAGATAGGTTTAGTAGGTAAACACCAGTGTAGGTAGATTGCAACACATCCACCCACACTAGAGCAATGTCTGGAGCAGAGGGGTCCAGTGGACTTACTCCTGTTGAGAGTGACCCTCCAAGGGCACCATCCAAATTTGCTATTTTTTCCTTTAAGGAATTAAGACAGCTTTGTGTCTTAAGGGGTCTGAAGACAGGGCCTTCCCCTACTACAGACCACCTAAGAGAGCTCTTAGACCAGTCTGAGACTCTAAAGCCCTCTAAGGCAAACCCCACAGGGGATGCTGAAGGAGGCCATCCTTCAGAGGATGACACTGTAGACACCCCTGCCCCTATCATCCTGGTAGATGAGGAAGCCTCCACCACTGGAGCTCCTCAGGTAGATGAAGAGGAAGAGGAAGAAGAGGAGGAGGTGGAAAGCAGTGAGTCAGATGATGACAGAAATAGTCAGGTGCTGGTCAGTAGGCTGAACCAGGCTAACTTAAGTGTGTTTGGGACTGAGGCAAGGCTGACCTTGCCCAGCCACCCAAATGGACTTAACCAGGGGCATAGGAGGAGGAGGAATCACTCCGGTGAATCCCATACCTCCCATGTCTCTAGAGGCTCTCATGGTCACTCCAGGAAGGAGATGACTAGCCCTCAGAGAAGGGAACATGAGGCCAAGATGAGAGAGGCTGAGCTTAGGATCCAGAGGCAAGAGTTAGAGGTTGCCCTGGCCAAGGAGAAACTTGCTAGAGCAAGACAGCCTAGAGAGAGTGGATTAGGATCCACTGGTGGCAGCAATATCCACAAGGATAAAGACAGGTCCTTTGATAAAAGAAACCTGAGTAAGATTGTGCCCCCCTACAAAGCTGGGGATGATATCCACAAATGGATGACTGCACTTGAGAGAGCCTGCATGGTACAGCAGATCCCTCAGGAGCAGTGGGCAGCAATCTTGTGGCTCTCCTTTGAAGGTAGAGGCCGAGACAGACTCCTCACAGTTAATGATGGGGATTCTAGAAACTACCTGGTCCTGAAGAGTGCTCTGATTGATGGGTTAGGCTTAACAACTGAACAATACAGGTTAATGTTCAGAGATACCCAGAAGACACAGACTTAGGACTGGTCTGAATTTGTTGAATGTGCCACTAAGGCTCTGGAGGGCTGGTTGCTGGGAAGTAAGGTTACTGACTATACAGGATTGTATAATTTAATTATGAGAGAGCAAATCTTAAGTAATTGTCAAAATCAGCTTCTACATCAGCACCTGGTTGACTCTGATCTGACCTCTCCACAAGAATTGGGTAGGAGGGCAGACAAATGGGTCAGAACCAGGATCAGGCCTAAGAACCAGGGTGGTGACCAAAAGAAAGAGACTACCAAGCCTCAAGAGAAGGGTGGGGATAAAAGTAAGGAAAAGACTTCCCTAGGGCCCCAAAACTCCAAGAATCGGGGTGGGTCCCAAGACACTTCTACATCCCAGAAAAAGCCTTATTGTCATACCTGTAAACAGGTGGGGCATTACAAAACAGATAGATGTTGTCCCAAGAATGGCAATAAGGAGAATATACCTCCAGGTAAGGCTCCAACACCTCCTGTCACTGTTAGCAGTGGTCCCCCAGGTGGTGGGAGCACCCCCAAGAATTTGGGTGGGTTTACTTTTGGAGGACAGGTGGACTCTGGCCTATCCAGGTCCCCTAACTCAGATACTCTTGTCTATGAGACTGGCATGGGGTTTGCCAATTTCACAGCTTGCCCTAACACTTTGAGCAAGTATAGACAGGAGCCCCTCATCAATGGCTTGAAAGTTGAGGCCTTCAGAGACACAGGGGCTAGCATCACCATGGTGGCTGAATGTCTAGTCCCCTCAAGGCAACTTTTACCTGATGCCAGATATCAGGTGACAAACATTGATGGCATAGAAACCAATCATCCCATGGCAGTAGTCAATCTTAGCTGGGGAGGTGTCACTGGCCCAAAGAGAGTGGCAGTGTCAGCAAACTTGCCTGTAGATTGCCTACTGGGTAATGATTTGGAAATCTCAGCCTGGGCTGAGGTTGAACAGCAAACCCATTCTAGAATGGTAAATCTCCATGGAAAGGTTAGTGGGGCTGTAATGGCTACAGCCCCAATTCAGGATGTCCTTCCTGAAAAGGTTGGGAGGGCTGAGCAAACCTCAGCCCCATCTTTAGATAACTTCCCTCCTGGAAAGAGTAGCAGGGCTGTACTAGTAACAGCCCATACCCAAACTGAGTCTCCTCCTGAAAAGGTTGGTGGGGCTGTGATGGCCACAGCCCAAACTCAAACTGATACATGGGTAGTGAAGCCTGAAATGATGGATCACTCCACCCAAACAGAGAGCATTGAGGAGGAAGAGAAATCTACCTCCCACCAGACTTTAGGAAAGGATCAGCCTCCTCACGGAACTGATCTTACCCCTGATGAAGGAACTGTCCCAGAGGTTGTTAGGCCTGGCCTGACAGAGCCTCTGATGGCAGTGGACCCTTCTCAGGAGGGACCCAGTCTGGAGCAGGTAACCTGCCCCTCTCTACCTTGCCTTACTCAGCCCAGGGCTGCAGAGGACAAGAAGGAGAGTGAGACCCAAAGGGCCCCCTGTCAAATAAAGCACCCCCATCAACAGATTAGGGGCACCGAAACTAGTAGCCCTAGTGAGGTGAAAACTTTAAAAACTCCTGAGGGATCCCACTTAAAAGTAGTTAGGGACCTCCCCCAGATGGATATTGTTGGGCACAGCCAAACCTGGGACCAAAAGGCCCCAAACCTGACCTGTCCCTCCAGTAAGCCAAACAGAGGGACCCAGCCTCCAGCTTTAGGTAGCCAGAGGTTGACCCTGAGAGCACAGTGCAACTCAGTCAGAGAAAGAAAGGCACACATGGTGGAGAGTGATTGGAGGAAGCTGAGCCCTACAGAGGAAACTCACTTCAGTACTCCATCTCAACACCAGCCTTTGATTTTGCAAAGACACACCACAGGTAGAGATTCCCTATGGTGGAGACCCTCAGATACCCTTAGGGTGAGGGATTGCTTAGTGGACCATGAAACAGGGGGTTACCAAGCCAGAGCTGGTACTTCCTTATATGGCCACTTAGGCAATATCGGCTTACCTGGTCAAGGATAGCCTTATCTCCTTTCGTTTGGGGGGGGGTTATGTAGGAAGGTGGATATCTGACTATGGTTACCCCCAAACTTTTTTGCCTGGTGTTTAGCTGGTTTTTGACTTAGTTGGCCTGGGATCCTGCTATTCAGGGCCCCAGGCCGATTGCTCTCTCCTTAAAATGGACTCCATGTACCTTAGGTGCATAAAACAATTGGAATTGGTTCACCTTATAGGCCCCCGTAACAGTGTACCATAGGTACCCAGGGCATAGGTGTAGCCAAGGCCTACCAGGGGCTGCAGCATGTATTGTGCCACCCCTGGCCTGGCCTCCATATTTGACACAACTGGCTGATTACTCAGCTGGGGTAAGTTGGTGTAATCACCTCTTACTTAGGTACAGTATGTCTGTGCCTAACCCTAAACTGGACACATATGTTCCTATCAGCCACTCCTATGGAAGGCCTCATCAATCCTGGAGGCAGAGTGCTTGGAAATATGTGAGATGGTGCTCTAGCATGAGCTGAGCCTGTCTGCAGCTGTCGGGAACCACTCCCTAAGCTGTTCCGGGATATTGCCATACCATATACTCTTAAGTGCATTATAATCCTCGCGGTTATATGCTATCTTTGGTTTGGCTTTATCAAAACATGTCGAGTAAGGTGTCATACGAATTGGAATACTATCCCCTCGACAGTTCTGTCGACGGGGATAGCATTCCACCCTTCTAGAGGGACACGACATGTGTGTAGCCTTAACCCCGGTTAAAGTTAACCAGAGCCTCAGCATCACAAAATGGATGCTGCCACCACAGACACATGTCTGACCTCCTGCTGCGGGGAGTCCTTCCAGCGAGGAGGGCCTGGACAAAGGGTTTCCTGCCTGGGGAGGTGCGAGCACCACCCCAGACAGGGTTTTGTGTATTGGGTAGGACAGGGCTGAATAGATTGAGACATGCCTGGGGCACACAAGGTGTCCCTGTGCATAAGCCAGCCCAAACCGGTTCTGGGGCTTTCCAGCCCCAGTCCTGGTGAGGAGCTGGACAAAGGAGAGGGGGTGTAACCACCCCCCTTCCTGGTCCCACCCATAGGGGAGGGACCTAGCAGGAGATCCACCCCTCAGATTGGGAATAAGAGTGGGAGCAGTGCCATTGCACAGCAGATCATCCTGAAATCAACTTTAAACAAGAAGAAGACTGGACTTCGACATTCTGCTGCACAGAAGACTGAAGAGAATCTCCCTAGTGGCCTAGGAGGGGCCACCCTGTGAACACAGGCATCACCCAGCACCTCGACGTCTGCTTTGCCGCCGCCTCCCGCCAGAGCCCGAGTGCAGAGCCTGACAAGACCCAGCTTCCCAGACTTCTCCCAGCCCGATCCACAGTCCCTGCAAAGAAGGGACTCGTGGAGGCACCGAGAGACGTGGGAGCGGACATCTTGAAAGACCCCCAAGACGCTGACTGCGCAGCGCCCGAGGCACCCTCGACTTTGTGCTTTGGGGTTTAAGAAGCCGCACAACCGAGCAGCATTTGCACCAAAGATCAGCCCTCCAGCATTTCCACGATCTGCGTGGGGCCCTTTTGCTTTGTGCCACTCGACTCGCCATCCCGGCCGCTTGTCACGTGATCAGCGGCCATCTTGGTGACGAAACCTACGATTTACACTATGGGTCTGGTTGCTCCAGACCTGCACTCGCTCCTGTAGAAAGGAGTACCCGCTCTGACCTTGCTGGTCCGAGTAATAAGCCTTTTTCACTTTCCCCGTGGCTTGCGTTAGCCAAGGCTTGTTTGCTTCAATCGAGTTGCCGATACCGCCATCAGCTAGAGCCTTTGAGGGACAGCTCGTGATCGACTCCTGGACGTCCTTGACCTCTTCGTGTTTACGTGGCTGCAGAGAGAAGCAACACCTCATCACCTGTTTGCACCCGACTTTGCCTCGTTCCAATCTGGTTCCACGGTGGTCACTGGTCAGTGACTTTGAACATTGTCCCCTCTGCTTTCAGGTCTTCACCACTTAAGATCCACCCTTGGATCCACCGGACACTTCTCCTTCACATCGCCTGCAGCATATTCAGCTTCAAGCGCCAAGAACCTGCGTGTCAAATCCCGACGCCACTTCGACCCTGTGCACCCACTTCCTGTGGGTGAGGTAACATTGCAACGCCGGTGTCCCTACACTGGTACACACCTCTAGGGTCTGTGTCTTAAGTTTTGTTCCTCTAGGTTCAGCGGAAGTGCCCTTAAACTAACTTTGTGTACTTTTTATGCACCATAGACTTTGCATTGGAAAGTGCGTGCACTTTGAACACTGCACCCGAGTCCCGTGGGCCTTTCCCGACTTAATCATTACTAGTCTCGAATAGCTCCAGCGATTCCCAAGGCCCTAGGCCTGTTCCCTTTCCCATTGGTATCTCTTATACCGTTTTCTTAGTATATGGTTTAGGTGGCCCCTAGGGCTCATCCATATTGTGCAACTTTTGTGTATTTTAAACTGTCTTGTGATTTAACGCTTGTGCTTCTGTGCTCATAAAGAGTCCAGGGGATTTTATAGTTAATAAATCAATATATATTTTCAATATATATCTGTGTGGTGTCCCTTTCATTTGGTATTCAAGGGGGTTGTGTATGGTATAACAGCTGGCTTCACATGCCTTTCAGAGTTTAGCCTAAGACTGCTTTGTCCACATTACCACTAGGATAACTGGTCTACAAGGTTGAATTACAACCATCATCATAAGGGTTGCTTGGCATGGCACAAAGTGATCACTAAGAATTAGTGAGCATTATATACCAGGCCAACTTCTCACAACTGCCAGGATCAAAAATGCTTCAAGGAACACTACCTAGAGGACTTGGAACGAGGAATTACCAATGAGACCAGAGAAGCAAGTAGCAGCACTATGCAAAAGACTTAGAATGAGGAATTACCAATGGGGCCAGAGAAGCAGGAAGCAGGTAGCAGCACTGTGTAAAGGACTTAGAATGAGTATTAACTGACTGTACCAGAGAAGCAGCTAGCAGCACTGCCTTGAGGACTCAGACTGAGGAATTATTGACTGGAGCAGGGAAGCAGCTAGTACCAATGCCCTGAGGACTTAGAATGAGGACTGACTTACCAATGGGACCAGAGAAACAGCAAGCAGCACTGCTCAGAGGACTTAGAATGAAGAATTATTGATGGGACCAGAGAAGCAGCTAGCAGCACTGTCTAGAGGACTTAGAATGATGAATTACACATGAGACAAGAGTAGCAGGTAGCAGCATCGTCTGAAAGACTTAGAATGAGTAATTACAGACTGGATCAGAGTAGCAGCTAGCAGCACTGTCTATAGGGTTTAGAATGAGTAATTATCACTGGGACCAGAGAAGCAGCTAGCAGGACTGTCTAAAGGACTTAGATTGCGGAATTACCACTGGGTCCAGAGAAGCAGCTAGCAGCACTGCCTTGAGGACTTATAATAAGGAAGTACAGATGGGACCAGAGACGCAGCTAGCAGCAATGTCTAAAGGACTTAGAATGAGGAATTGCAGATGGGACCAGAGAGCAGCTAGCAGCACTGCTCAGAGGAGTAAGAATGAGGAATTATCACTGGGACCAGAGAAGCAGAGGCAGCACTGTCTAGAGGACTAGTAGTGAAGAATTACCACTGGGAATAGAAACACTGCTAAGGCAATGCCTAGTGGACTAAGAATGAGAAATTACCCTGGGACCAGAGAAGCAGCTAGTAGCACTGTCTAGAGGACTTAGAATGAATAATTATCACTGGGACCAGAGACGCAGCTAGAAGCACTGCCTAGAGGACTAAGAATGAGGAATTACCACATGGACCAGAGAAGCAGCTAGCAGCATTGCCTAGAGGACTAAGAATGAGGAATTACCACTGTGACCAGCGACACAGCCGCAGTACTACCTTGAGGACTTAGAATGAGAAATTAATAGACAAGACTAGAGTAGCAGCTAACAAAACAGTCTAGAGGACTTAGAATGAGTAATTACCACTGGGACCAGAGGTTTTAAAGTTATTATCTTTGTTTTTATTTTGTTTTAAAAATAATCTTTATTCAATTTTTCAAGAAAGTAACTAAAGAAAACCCTCCCTCCACCCCAGTCAGACAGGATTATAATCCAAATTCATTACATATTAACAAATCACCTTAACCCACAATGACATCCGATATAAGTAAAGATAGCAGTATACTAAATATTCATTACATATTTACAATCACTTGACCCCTAATAACATCCATTATGAATCATAATAACAGTTAATCTAATCATCATCTTAACAGACAATTCTATATGGCGTTATTATACTGGGGCTCTCTGCTTTGAGATTGACTCCAATCCAGCAAGGGGGTCCATATCTTCGCCCCTTTTCTACGTTGTTTACTGACCTTTTGTTATATATAGTAATTTCTAAATTGGAAACTGCTAACATCCTGGCTGACTATTGCTGAAAAGTGGGTCATTAGAATCTAGCCACGCGGACGCGATAAAAATTCTCAATACTGCCATAGCAATAAAGAGCATTTCATGCTCTATTCTTATATCAATAGGATCCCCAGCCCCAAGTAAAATAACATCACTGGTCAGTATTATTTCCATTTGCAACACTTCTCTTAGAAATTTCCATATATCGTTTTCCAGTTTTGTCAACTCAACACAAGCGGAGAAGATATGAAGGCTGTCTGGATTATATAGCGTGCACCTCGGGCAGAATGTTCCCTTTTCACTCTGCTATTTAGCAATTTTATCTGGTGTGTAATACAAAATATATATTTTTTTAAAACTGCTTGTAATTTCGCCGACATTAAAATAGTTTGTGACATGACGTATGCATACTTAATTTCCGCATTTGAAATTCCTACTATCTCCTGCCACTTCTTGAGACTTTATCCATATCATCTGAGAATAGCGTATTAATAAGAGTATATATTTCCCCAATGGTGCTTGTTTTAGCGTGAAGTAGTTTCTCCACAATTTCCACTTTTCAAAATTTAGACTTTCCCCCAACTTTTGTGACAATAAATCTCTAATTTGAAGGAACTTAAAAAAGTCTTGCCATCCAAAATTAAAATCCTTTTTATTTTTTCAAAGGATTGTATCCCTATAGGGGATAGGAGACAGCCTATCTGAACAATTCCTGCATCTTTCCATTTTTACATTCAAGCTCCTCTAAAAATCCCCGGCAGGGTTGGATTGTTGGTTAGGGGAGTGTAAAAAGAAGTTCTACCAATTCCAAGCATTCTTCTTATTGAACTCCATACTTTAAACCCACTATATAAAGTTTTGTACCTTACTTTTTCATGATAACTATCATGTAGATGGCGCCAGAGATAGACTCAACTCTTGTTGCTAAGCACAAGTTCGAAAATGGATGCTATACTATCCCGCTGTACATCCTCACTACCATTCTGTAATAACTCTCTGTTATATAGCAGGACAGAAGCCCAATAATATGCTTTCAAATTCGGGAGAGCCAGCTCTCCCCTATCTTTAGAGAGGGTGAGGAATTTATAAGTGCGGCTTGGTTGCGAATAAGCCCAAATAAAGCTAGAAAATATTCTCTCTATTGATTTAAACCATTGTGTTGAAAATTCTAAACATATTGCTCTGAACAAATATAAAATCTTGGGAAAAAACACCATCTTAATAACATTATCTTTGCCTACAACAGAAAGATGCAGATTATCAAGACGTTGAAGATCTTTTTCCATTGTATCCATAAGTGGTTATGGATTTAATTTGACCACATTATCTAACTTGGATGATATGCAGACCCCTAAATATGTAGCCTACTCTACGACATGTATGTCATTCATTTTTCTTTTATCATTCAAAACGATCTGTGTTTTGCGATGGTTAAGAGCAAACCTCTTGGCCTCGTCTTCAATAACCGTCATGGTGGTATTTGGATTTGCAGTTACCAATGCGATGTCATCTGCATAGGCTAAGGATTTGGTGGGATAATTCTGAGACCATATAGGTATTATGTTGCCATGTACATTTGCAACATCTGGGATTACATCTTTATCAACCAGATTATAGACTGAGGTTGAAGTCCCCATTTGATTGTTGGTTTTCCATTTCTTAATCTACACCATTTTGCCGTTCTGTTGCAGCCACCCTTCCTCGCTTCCCTCTGCCTCGAGTTGCCATTGACTCTGGTAGTTCTTCCGGGAACGCGCATCGTTTCCTTGGCAATCACGATGAAGCGTACACACGCCCGCCATGGGTGATCACCGTTAGCAATAGCCGAGCTAATCTTTCCCAGCTCCGTAGCTCCAGCCTACTGCTACATGAGCTGTGTCTGCCCCACAACGTAGCAAGGCCAGCACACACCAAGGCACCGTGAGTCCTGCCCCTCACATGCCGTTCCTTCCGCCAAACTAATCTGGGATATGTTTGGACCGGGTAAGAGAGAGGTTTCGTAGGTTTCTATTCCGATGCCATCTTGCCTCTCATTATCTTTGTTTTCATGACATTTGATCCTTACTTTAAACCTTTCAATGAGTCAGCTTGCTTTTTCGCTCTGACATCCAAGCCAGGCTCCTTGCTCGGAGTTCCCTAATTCTGACCCCAGAAATGAAGTGTCTCCTACGCAATTGGTAATGACAGCTATGTCAATGTCCAGGTCCTCGAAAACTGAGTTCCGGTGTCCACCATTCACAGTCATTGGTAGTCAAGTCAAGTCAAGATAGCTTTATTCGGTATTAAAAAAGACCATAAAAGCACAATTAAAAAATTCATACCATAAAACAATCAAATCTATCTATATTACAGCAGTAAAAAAACAAGAATATTAAAAATATTAAAAATATTTATAAATCCCTTATAAAAAGGCAATCAGAGGAACTCAGATATTTAAGTATGCTATTAACTACATATATATAGATTTCCATTATAGCATTAATTCATGGAGGCTCTTGTTCTAACCACATATTTCAAATAATTGGCAGCTGTATTCACAGTAAGTTCATCTGGTAGTATATACAGTCTAATTAGAGCGGGTCTGCATTGACGTAGACCCCACAGTCTTAAGAGTGGTAACAAGAATCTCTTTCTCCCCCTCTGATAATATTTACAGAAAAGAATGTTATGAATATTTGACTGAGTCGAAATGTCACATGGGCATTTTGTCAGTAGCCCGACCAGTCATTTGTAGTAGGGAATGTTACCATCCTAAAAAAGCAGTCTGTTCTCATCCTAGTTAGAAGCATTCTTGTATAACTAGGAATTTCCGGAGCCAAATACGGATGTAATCCTGGGCCATGTAAGATGCGGCGATGAGAGACAATTGTTGACTTATTACAATCCAGGTACCACCTTCTCTCTTCCAACAATTCGAGACAGGAGTCTTTTAAGTGTTTTTTCGAGATTGAGGTACATGTACTCGGAGTTGTAAAGAATTCAGGATGCTCAATGGAATTCATAAAATGTTTAATATATTGCAGCCAAATGATCTTCTTAGCCGCTGATTGTGTCATGCAGTCTTGGATCACATCCCTGCTGAAGGTCAACTCCTCTGTGGTCCAGATCTTATGCCACAGCATGACTGGTGTGACCTTTATCAGATCTGTGATATGCACGCAATTTAATTCTGTATGACAGATGGTGGTGGAAACAGATCTTGGAACAGCTAACAAGTGTCTAAGGAAAGCATTTTCAGTTGTTTGAATTTGTGAACAATCAGCCATCCCCCATATGCAAGCGCCATATGTTGCCGTCGATACGCACTTGGCTGCATAGATTTTAATCAAAGTGTCAATCGGTTTCCCTCCCAGGCGTTTGGCGAATTGTTTTATCTCTCCAATAGTACGGGAGAAGGCTAAGTTACGTGTAGTTATCGCTGTTGTCCAGGTTCCTCTGTTGTTAAATGTGATTCCTAAATATGTAAAAGTTTTAGTTAAGCTTATCTTAGACTGATTAACGAAGGTCCTGCAGTCTATCTTCGTTTTTTTTTTTAGAGGTACAGCACATGGTAAAGGTTTTAACTACGTTAATCTTCAATCCTCTATACCCCATAAAAGCTGAAAACCCAGTGAAGGCCTTTTGAAGGCCAATCTGGGTTCGCAATATTATTGCGGCATCGTCGGCATATAACAGAATTGGAACCAACGTGCCATTTATTTTAGGGTAATCAACTTCTAAATTAGTTAAAAAGTCCGCCACTTTGTTGATATAAAGATTAAAAAGAAAGGGTGCAAGGATGCATCCTTGCCTAACCCCCTTATCTATGGGGAATTTCCTGGTGCATTCACCATTTCTGCCATAACGAACCCTTGCTCCAGCACCTCTATATAATTCCTTTATAAAATTCAGAATAGGGGGATCTAAACCTAACTTCATTAGAGTTGACCATAACAGTTTGTGATCTAGGCAATCGAACGCCGAACTTAAATCGACAAATGTCATAAACAGATTCCCTTTTTTTGCCATCGTGTATTTGCTAATTATTAGGGCCAAATTCAGTCCCTGCTCGACTGTGCCCAAACCTCTCCTGAAACCATACTGACATTTTGAAAGAACCCTCTCTTCATCGGCCCAGGCTTGTAATCTAATCAATAAAACTCTCCCTGCTACTTTCATCAGAGAGTCAAGCAGGGAGATAGGCCTGTAGCATTTGGGATCCTGTCTATCACCTTTTTTGAATATTGGGATTACAATTGCTTCTTGCCACGTGACAGGAAAACCTATTTGGCTATAGGCATTCAGAACATTTGTGAGAAGCGGAGCCCAAAGGTCCAGCCTGTCTTTAAATATATCAACAGGAATACCATCTGGGCCCGGGGCTTTTGAATCTGCGCTTTCACAAATTGCCTGCTCGACTTCTGCTGATGTGAAAATTATGTTCAAGGGAAATTTGTCTAGATGGTGAGTTGCCTCTGGGTAAGGGTCACTAGGATTATTTTTATTATTTGCAGGAATTTCAAGGTAAGTAATCTCCAGTAAATCATCTTTTTTATATAGACCCGTGAAATAATTGACCCAATCGTCCTCGGGTATCACGATTTCGAGAGAGTTGATCCTGCTTTCAACAAAGAATGGGGCATTAACTTCTTTCCAGAAGGAAATGTTATCGCGAAGGGCACTAGCTCTAATCAGTGCTTCCCAGGCCTGCTGTTTGTGTTCATTTTTCCTATTAGATAGGGCCTTTTTGTACGCTGTCCTCGCTTCCCTAACTAGTTTAACATCCCTCGAAAGTGTCTTTATCGCCTGCAGTAAAGAGGTATGAGCTTTCGTGCAAGCGGAGTTGAACCAACGGTTCAGTTTGGTCGTTTCCCTCTCTTTATGTTTTCTAATCAGTTTATCCTTTATGGTAACCGCTATCTTACTATATGCTAATTTAACCTTCTCAGGGGGAGGATCTTGTTCCAAACATATCATAAAGTGCTCCTGATCTTTTGTAATTACTTCTTTTAGAAAGTTACTGGGGTCAACTTTCGCCCATTTCAAAGCGTAACCATTTCTTTTGGAAAGTGAGATAGAGTGACCATATAATTTATCAGGAAGGCTTAGGGCATGACCATCCTGCCAGGGTTTATGCAGACTGACACTGATTGGGAAATGATCACTAATTGCTAGGTTTTCAGTATCAAAGCCCTGAACATATCCCTGTCTATTGTTTGATATTAACATAAAATCAATGATGGTCCCAGACCCATGCCCTTAAAAAGTTGTCTGAAATTCAACCGCAGGCTCGCAGAGTTCATTCTCAAATCCTAGGTCCCATTTGTGCATGAGGTGGTTTAGCATGGTACCAAAAATGGAATGGGCAAAGTGAGTGGTCGGTTCGCCCTTGACGTTGGTTATGCCACAAATGTCCACACCATTATGGGGACACAGATGGCAATTGAAGTCACCCATAATGAGGATGCAATCCGCCTTTCCTGATCCCAGATTTAAGATATTAGTAAGGTCCTCTATGATAGCTTTTGGTTCTTCTTTCCCGATGTTATTATAAAAGTTAATGAGGAGAAGATTAATTCCCTCACCAACAACGGAAAGACCTTGCAGAGATCCGGATACTCTATCATTTACCCCTTCCCCTACTATTTTTTTCACTGTCACTTTTACCAGGTTAGAGATGTAGGTACAAATCCCACCAGAACCTCTACCTCGATTACCCTGTATGGACGGTAAAAAAATGGTAGAATAGCCCTCTATGTGCGATTCCTCCTGATCCCAGCACTCTTGAAGACAGACAATGTCATATTTCCTTACAAAGGATAGAAATAGCTGATCATTCAATTTCTTGTGGAGACCTGCGACGTTCCATGAGGTTAAACCCAGATTAGCTTTCCTCAGTGTTGGTGACGATACTATTTCACAGTATTGTGGGCTCACACTACTATTTCCATTATGTCCTGTTATGTCTGTCGCACCTATATTTATTTCTTCCTGTATTACAGTATCCAATGGTTCAGAAGGTGATATGCTGACGGGATCAGAGTTTATGATTGTCAAGATTGGCCTTTTGCAGGGCTGTTTTAAATTACATAGCTCAGGTTTATTACCTAAAGATGAGGTAGTGGTCAAGGTACAACGCTCCTTGTTCCTCCTTAATGAATACCCTGACGGTCAATCAACCATATCCAGGCAATCATACCTGTTTCTCATGGGGATACCCCTCCATCCATCCAAATTATACTGGTTTCTCCTTGGTAGCCAGGGCCTTGGTTCCCAGTCTCTAGATCTGTGTCTATTTCCCTTCCAGTGGCCTACTTGATTCCAAGTCCAATCCAAACCCTCATCCCAGTATTGGAAATCTGCGTTGTTGTATGAATTCGTAGGAGGATAGAAGAAGGAGAGACGATAAGCGTCAACCCCCCCCCTTTTTTTCCAAGTCAGGCCAAGAGCAAATATACTCAGCCGTGGCGGAATCGCCACAACTGACTATGATGCAGGCGCCCTGTATGGTTTTCTTAGAATCCCCAATCCAGACTACTCTTCGCACTGATGTAATTCTGCTGGTATAGGGAGATTGAAGAGGTCTATTAGTAGCCAACCACTGAAGGACCTTATTCCGAAGGGACCACGGAGGCTCATCCGCATTATCCATCAGCTCAGGTACCCCCGTAAGGATAACTGTGTAGGGCATTGCCTCGGGGGGAAGATGAACAGGGCGCCTAGGCCTAGCTCCCTTCTTATTCTCCTCTCCCTTGGATTGTGTAGCCGGCATTTTAGTAGAGAGATGTGACGTAAGGTTTTGCTTTACTGTCCCCGCCGGGGCCTTAGTTATGCCTGGTGTAGACTTGGAGGTGTCTTGGGTAGTATTGGAACTTTCCTTGGCTGGGCGAGGAGTAGACGCCGCAATAACTTGTACAGTTTTTTGCCCTGTTTCTGAGACTGTAGATTTTATATGTTCTGTAGCTGGGATTTTAGGAGCAGTTTGGACTGGTTTAGGAGGAATACCCGGGGCTTTGGATTGGGCCACCCCTAAGAGCACAGGAGCCAAGGTTTTCTGGTTAAAAGTCAATGTATTCAATTTCGCTAACTGTTTTTCAATCTGCATTAAGCTTTTTTCAACTGGTTGCAGGTAGCGTTTAAATAGCTCCCCCATACTGTTTAATAGATGGACATTAGAAGCGCATGTGTCACAGGTACTCCCAGCTATTCGCAAACTGTCCGGAAGTTCCTGGATATTTATCAGGGGGGTGTTGGTGTCATTTTGTAAATGCTGTGCAAAGTGATTTGCATCCGGGGCCTGAGAATTTGCTGAATGTGTTGGTTGAATAGGGTTGGATTTGTTCCCTTTTGTTTTCTTTATGTTCTTTTTCTGTTTAGCTATGGCGCCTTCCCTCTTCCCTTTATCCTTTGTTTCCGATGATATGACGTGGTTTTGACATTGTGATAGGTCTGGTGTTTTTTCTAAGTCATCGGATATGAGTGAATCAAGTGACAGCTGCGTGGTAGATAAATCAACCGTGACAGGAACAGAAAAAATCTCTGCCACCGTTTCATTTTGACTTGCAAGAGAGGTAGTTGGCCCTGACTGTGTTGGAGTTTGGGCGGAAGCTAGAGGCCCTAAAGAGGACCTCCTTGCTATTTCCAACTCTTGTGATACCCTCCGCTCCAGCAGAGATATGCTTTGATTAATCACCTCATTAGTTCTGGTAATAAATAAGTCTATAGGGCCAGTTATTTGAACTAGATTCTGCGCAGTTTTACTTCTTGAACCTCTTGTGGAAGACATTTCAAAGCGGACGAAGTAGGGAAGGAGAAACTCACACAGTGAGGGTTCGTCATTTTTTTGCAGTGTTCAAGACGATTAGCTAGATCTGATTTAAGCATGGGCGGAAAATCCGTTAGGCTCGCGGATTTTGCGGATTTTCAGGAAATCCGCAATCCGCGAGATTTGCGGATTTCCCGCAAAATCCGCAAATTCGCACGCAGCGGATTTTTTTGGCGGCGCGCGGCGTTGGTGATACAATTTTTGCGGCGCGCGGCGTTTATCATCGTTTGCCGAGTTGTTTTTTTCGATAGTTTGCGAGTGCTGCGCCATTTTGGATCTTGCTGTGTGATCCCGCGGGAATTGGCGAGCGCGATTACGTCATCGCGGCTTGCCAGCGATAGTTTGTCAACGCGAGTACGGCGAGATCACGTCTCGCGGTACTTCGCAATTGCGAGATTTGAGATGCGGCGAGCGAAAATATAAATTTGCAATTCTGCACAAGAAATCCACCAGCAAGCAGCATAAACCTTCTAGAAATGATGATTTTTATCTGAATAACTCCTTAGTTTGACATTTGCCTGCACTTTTTTAGCGAGGAGTCCATTTTGGGGAGGGGGGCAGGGGGGTGGGAGGAAGGAAGTGCCCCACAGTCTTCAACTTCCTGTTCCTGTTCAGCAGGCTCCTCCCAGTGCTTTGTCCATCTCCTGGTCACTTTTCATTTGGGTCTGGAGCTGGAAGGATTACTTTTTGTGGATGCTGCTGGATATTTGGATTTGAGGCCTTTTTGACTTTCTTTGGATCACTGTTGGATTAGAAATTTTACAAGTAAGTTTGTTTGGGGCAATACAGTTGCTGCAATTAAAATTTTGGAATTTTCGATTTTTGGGCTGTTTTGGGGCCTTTTGCCCAGGGGTACTCAGTGGTGGGTGGACTGAGTCTTTCTGTGGGGTGTCTTGAATTTAAACATCATGGAGGGGCTGGATGGCTTGGGATTGTGCTTATTTTTCAGTGATTTTCGTTTTTTTGGGCTGTACTTGTGGCCTTTTCACCAGGGGTAGTGAGTGTTGCATGGGCCTAGTCTTTCTGTGGGCTGTCTTGAACTTTAACATCATGGAGGGCATGGATGGAATGGGATTGTGCTGATTTTGCAGTGTTTTTCGATTTTTGGGGGTGTTCATGGGGAGGGACATGCCATGTGGCTGGTGGCCATTTTGAGTGCAGCTACAGGCACTGGCCATGTGCTGGCAGGCAAGTGGCCATTTTGAATGCAGGCTTTGTTGTTAGGCCTCCAACCATTTTGCCTACTTTTCAACCTTTATTTATGCCCAGCGGTAGTGAGTCTTGCATGGGCCTAGTCTTTCTGTGGGTTGTCTTGAATTTAAACATCATGGAGGCCATGGATGGAATGGGATTGTGCTGATTTTGCAGTGTTTTTCGATTTTTGGGGGTGTTCATGGGGAGGGACATGCCATGTGGCTGGTGGCCATTTTGAGTGCAGCTACAGGCACTGGCCATGTGCTGGCAGGCAAGTGGCCATTTTGAATGCAGGCTTTGTTGTTAGGCCTCCAACCATTTTGCCTACTTTTCAACCTTTATTTATGCCCAGGGGTAGTGAGTCTTGCATGGGCCTAGTCTTTCTGTGGGTTGTCTTGAATTTAAACATCATGGAGGCCATGGATGGAATGGGATTGTGCTGATTTTGCAGTGTTTTTCGATTTTTGGGGGTGTTCATGGGGAGGGACATGCCATGTGGCTGGTGGCCATTTTGAGTGCAGCTACAGGCACTGGCCATGTGCTGGCAGGCAAGTGGCCATTTTGAATGCAGGCTTTGTTGTTAGGCCTCCAACCATTTTGCCTACTTTTCAACCTTTATTTATGCCCAGGGGTAGTGAGTCTTGCATGGGCCTAGTCTTTCTGTGGGTTGTCTTGAATTTAAACATCATGGAGGCCATGGATGGAATGGGATTGTGCTGATTTTTCTGTGTTTTTCGATTTTTGACCTGTTGTTGGGGCCTTGACCAGGGGTAGTGAGTGGTGCATGGGCCTAGTCTTTCTGTGGGGTGTCTTGAGTTTAAACATCATGGAGGGCATGGATGGAATGGGATTGTGCTGATTTTGCAGTGTTTTTCGATTTTTGGGGGTGTTCATGGGGACAGGCCATGTGGGTGGGGGCCATTTTGAGTGCTGGTACAGGCAGGCCCTGGCCATGTGCTAGGAGGCAAGTGGCCATTTTGAATGCAGGCTTTGTTGTTAGGCCTCCAACCATTTTGCCTACTTTTCAACCTTTATTTATGCCCAGGGGTAGTGAGTCTTGCATGGGCCTAGTCTTTCTGTGGGTTGTCTTGAATTTAAACATCATGGAGGGCATGGATGGAATGGGATTGTGCAGATTTTTCAGTGTTTTTCGATTTTTGGGGGTGTTCATGGGGAGGGACATGCCATGCGGCTGGTGGCCATTTTGAGTGCAGCTACAGGCACTGGCCATGTGCTGGCACTGGCAGGCAAGTGGCCATTTTGAATGCAGGCTTTGTTGTTAGGCCTCCAACCATTTTGCCTACTTTTCAACCTTTATTTATGCCCAGGGGTAGTGAGTCTTGCATGGGCCTAGTCTTTCTGTGGGTTGTCTTGAATTTAAACATCATGGAGGCCATGGATGGAATGGGATTGTGCAGATTTTTCAGTGATTTTCGTTTTTTGGGCCTGTACTTGTGGCCTTTTCACCAGGGGTATTTGAGTCTAGCATGGGCCTAGTCTTTCTGTGGGCTGTCTTCAACTTAAACATCATGGAGGGCATGGATTGAATGGGATTGTGCTGATTTTTCTGTGTTTTTCGATTTTTGACCTGTTGTTGGGGCCTTGACCAGGGGTAGTGAGTGGTGCATGGGCCTAGTCTTTCTGTGGGGTGTCTTGAATTTAAACATCATGGAGGGCATGGATGGAATGGGATTGTGCTGATTTTGCAGTGTTTTTCGATTTTTGGGGGTGTTCATGGGGACAGGCCATGTGGGTGGGGGCCATTTTGAGTGCTGGTACAGGCAGGCCCTGGCCATGTGCTAGGAGGCAAGTGGCCATTTTGAATGCAGGCTTTGTTGTTAGGCCTCCAACCATTTTGCCTACTTTTCAACCTTTATTTATGCCCAGGGGTACTAGTGAGTCTTGCATGGGCCTAGTCTTTCTGTGGGTTGTCTTGAATTTAAACATTATGGAGGGCATGGATGGATTGGGATTGTGCTGATTTTGCAGTGTTTTTCGATTTTTTTTGTGCTCTATAACTGAACTGATGTTCCTCTGTCTTCCATTTTTTTTAGGTGCACAAGACTCAAGAGAACCACCAGTGCCAGGAAGAAGTCCTGCAGCGGTGTGTGTGTGCAGCATAACGTCACGCGACGTCACGTCTGGCCTCAGACAACTCTACAATTCGTGCAACTGCGGCCTGCTGTCTGACCTGCTCTGAAGAAGATGGCCCCGCCCCCAAAGAAAGTTCTCCGTAGCTCCTCTAGCAAGAAAGTTGCTAGTAAGAAGCAGAAGAAGCAAGTTACCAAGGAGGCTGGTGTGCCACCCGCCACGTTTTTTGGGAGCAAAAAAAAAAGTACGCCTGCAGCAGCAGGTTCTGCTGGGGACCAAGCTGGGAGCAGCACCCCTGCTCCATTGGGTTCAGTGCCTCCACCACCACGCCAACTTAAGTCAAAGCCCTTGAGTGCTTCAGAGGCAGTCAGTGTACTTCTCCAATCACCATCGACCAGTGATGTTGGCTCATCGCAAGAAAGTAGCAGCAATGTCCCTGAATCAACACAGGTTGTTGTAACTCATCTGACAAGTGTTGAACAACCACAGCCGCAACAACAACACCATGTGCAAGTACACGCCCAAGTACATGTGGAAGGAGAGGCAGCAAAAGGAGATGCGCAAGCAAAGGTGCATGGAGGTTCACAAGTGCCCACAATAGTTGTTCCTCCCGAAGTAGGGGCACATCAGGAAATCGACAATGAAGCCGAGGTATCATTGGAAGCCACTCCTCCTGATGATCATTCATTGTCTTCCACATCCCTAGCAAGGAAAAGATCAAGGGGGGTGTCTACATCTTCTTCAAGCCCACCTCGTTCTGATGCAAGTGATCTGTCTTGGGAACCACAACTGCGGTCTGACAGTGAGGCACACCATGATCTGACACCGGTACCTAAGCGTAAAAGGAAGGTCGTCCAAAAACTCAAACCTATGGAGTGTGATGAGGCTTAACAAGAAGTGACAGATACTGCTGGTGATGAAGCCTCTCACGATGACGACGAGCCAGTCATCACAAAGGTCACTGCAGCCCCACCGGGCATGCAGCAAAGAGACATTTTGACCCTATCCCGAGAAGCTGCTGAGCGTGATGATGATGTCGGCGAGGAGGCAATGGAAATGGAATCATTAGATTTGGAGTTAAGTAGTACACCAAAACCTACCGCTTCCATATTTCTTCGCAAGAAGGTACCCACCTCGTCCTCGACCTCAATTCGTGGTGGTGAAAGTGCAAAACGTACTGAAGTTCGGCAATCCACATCCTCCACTTCATCTGGCATTAGCAGCAGGACCACCACCACCAGTATCGCCGCCTCCTCCGGCCCCCGAAGACATTTCAAGTCTCCAGTTTGGGACTTCTTTAGTGTTTGCCCAAAAAAGGAAAACGTAGCCATTTGTAGCCTTTGTAAGCTTCGAGTTAGTCGTGGTAAGCTTGGTTCTAACTATGGTACCGGAGGCCAGAGAGGTCATCTTGAGAGAAGGCACGCTGTCCAATGGTTTCCGCGCCTAGAGGCGGTCAAGAAAGCCGGAATTGCACGTAATGAAAACGTTGATTTTTCATCTGCTGATGACGAGGAGGTAGAAGAAGACGATTCAAACACTTCACTTACACCCAGTTCCCATGTCAGCAGCACACCCCATGGGAGCCACACTAAGAGTGTGGGAGAGAGTGAGACATCAATGCGGAAAAGTTCATCAGCGAGCGTAACTGGGTCGAAGAGATCATCATCATCCCGTAAATCATTGGTCCAGGGCAACATTAAAAAGATGTTGTTTACAGAAGCGCAATATGAACGCAACCACCCAATGACCCGTCTGTATAACACTAAGCTGGCTAAAATGCTAGCTCTGGACCTTCTCCCTTTTTCTTTTGTAGAAGGGGTTGGTTTTCTAGAATTAGTGACAGCGCTCTGCCCTAAATGGAAGGTTCCTAGCTGGTTCTATTTTGCCCGAGTTGCGGTTCCAGCACTACATGAAGATGTTCTGAAGGTGATTGGGGCAGCTTTGCAGAAGAGTGCTGTTCACACTATACATCTGACAACAGACATGTGGACCAGTGGCGCAGACGCTAATTACATGTGCATCACTGCACACTGGGTCTCTTTTTCAGGGGCTAAAGCAAAGCTAAACTCAGGTGTTGACACTAACATTGTTTTTAAAGGTGCTCGGAAACATGCAACACTAGCCATGTTTGGTTTGGAGAAACGTCACACAGCAGAAAACATTTTGGATGTCTTTAACACAAAGGTCCTTAACTGTCTGTCCCCACTAAAACGCAAGGTTGGTTATGTTTCCACGGACAATGGCGCCAATATAGTTAAGGCCATGAGGGACGGTTACTATTTCAGAGTGCCGTGTTTGGCGCACTGTATAAACCTGGTTGTCCAAAAATTCTTGGGTAATAAAGGCAGTGCAGCGTACAGTGTATTGGACACCTGCCGAAAAATGTGCAAGCATTTCAGCCATTCTTTTAAGGCCCGGAAGCAGCTGAGGAGCCTGCTATATCAACATCAAATGCCAGTGAAAGCACTCATCCAGGAGGTGGTAACACGTTGGAACTCAACCTTCTACATGCTTGAGCGTCTGTATGAGCAGTATACGGAACTCGATCAATATTTCCTTAAAGAGGGTGCAGAGGAGCTGAGGATGGGTGGGCCGCAATGGAACATAGTTGAAAGCCTGACACGCATGCTTCGTCCTTTTGAGTTCTTCACGCGTGCAGTCAGCAAGGAGGACTCTAATTTGGGAAAAGCTATCCCATTGTTGTAAATGCTGGAGGACCAACTGAAGGAGGTGTGTTCTGTGTTTGGAAAAGATAAAAACCAAGACTCTTTGCTTCTGGCCGAGCAATTATTAGAGCTCCTACAAGGTGATGAACGTCTTAAAAAGATCCACTCAGAACAGCATTACATTTGTGCTACTATTCTGGATCCACGCTACAAAAAGGCGCTGGCAGGCCAAGCATTCTTTCCTTTTGATGATGAACATGTTCTAAAGTACAAACGTTGGCTAGCCTTGTCAGCCAAGAAGTTTGAAACAGAACGGCTGGAAATTGAAGGAAATGGCAGTACATCAGCAGGCCATCCCCAGTCAAAACAATCCACTTCTGCACCTGTGGCTGTGGCACAAGTGACCTCTCAGCCGTTAAAGACACCGGCAACCGGATCATCTGCACGAAAGACAACAGAAACATTGGAGGCTGAAGAGGATTGGCTAGCTCTGCGTGGGTTTGGTTCTCAAAAGGTCAGAGGCACAGCAAGAGCTAAGCAAAGTGGAGGAACCTTGGATGAGGACCTTGAGTCGATGGTGAAGGACTATCTGAATGACTCAACAGAGGTCTATGTTAATTCTGACCCATTGGCGTATTGGCATGGGAAAAAAGAATTGTGGCCACAGCTCACCAACCTGGCTTTAAACTACTTGTCTTGCCCACTCGCAAGCGTGTCTTCTGAACGGGTTTTCAGTGCGGCTGGTGGGATTGTAACTCCCAAACGGAGCCGCCTCTCGCCCAAAAATGTGGAGAGGTTAACAATGACCAAGATGAATCAGCACCTCATACCACCAGATTTCAGAGTACGAGAGAGCGTGCCGGATGAAGAGGAGGTGGCCAGCAACATAGATGAGGGAATTTCTACTCTGTCAGGTGACACTGAGCTCTCCCTGCCTGAATTCGCAGAGTATGATGACGAAGCCTTATTCTTATTCCTGGACCGTGATACCGACTTCGAGCCCTGAAAATGAGACAACGAATCAATAACTTTCTTTTTCATCCTTATTCACTTTTATTCCTGTGTGTCTGTCTTTCTTTGTTGTGCACAGTTAATATAATTCAAACTTTAATCAGATAATCACAAAAACAAGCCCATCAGCAGAACTGTCTTCACTTGTTTGCTAATTTATTTGAAGGTGCCGCAGTCTGCATTCCTCAGGTTCACAAGTTCAGAAGAACATGCTCCTCTATCCTCCTCCTCCAGACTCCTATTTCCATCAAAGCAGAGGGCTGGTTTACGCCCAATGAAGAAAGACTCAGCACTTGTGGGGGTGTTGTTCTACCTCTTTGCAGGTGAGTTGACGGGTCTGGGGCCATTGCTGGGAAGCACTAAAAGTGGTTTGGACCAAATCCGAGGCGGAAATTTTTTTGTGTTTTTGATGACTTGCTTGCCTTTGAGGTGCTCTTAGGGGGGGTTCCGTCTGTTTGTGAGTGAGTTTCGTGGTCTGGGAGCATTGCTGGGACACTCTAATCTTGATTGCATTTGCTTTTCAGGAAATCCGTCGTGCCAACCCCGACTTATGGCCTAGCTACGCAGCGCGTTTGGACCGAAGGCCCAGAAATATTGCAAGTATGAGATTTTGCTTTTGGCCTGTTTGGGGGTGTTATGCTTCTTGGCGGGTGGGTTGCCGGGTCTTGGGGCATTCCTGGGAAGGTCTAATACCGGGTAGAAGTGGTTGGGACAAAATCCAGGCCGATTTTTTTTTGTGGCTATTTCTGACATTTTGCTCTATGTAGCGTTTTCGGGGGTCCTGTTTGGGGGGCTTCCTGGTGTTTGTGGGTGAGTTTCGTGGTCTGGGAGCACTGCTGGGACACTCTAATCTTGATTGCATTTGCTTTTCAGGAAATCCGTCGTGGCAACCCCGACTTATGGCCTAGCTATGCAGTGCGTTTGGACCGAAGGCCCAGAAATATTGCAAGTATGAGATTTTGCTTTTGGCCTGTTTGGGGGTGTTATGCTTCTTGGCGGGTGGGTTGACGGGTCTTGGGGCATTCCTGGGAAGGTCTAATACCGGGTAGAAGTGGTTGGGACAAAATCCAGGCCGATATTTTTTTGTTGCTATTTCTGACATTTTGCTCTATGTAGCGTTTTCGGGGGCCTGTTTGGGGGGCTTCCTGGTGTTTGTGGGTGAGTTTCGTGGTCTGGGAGCACTGCTGGGACACTCTAATCTTGATTGCATTTGCTTTTCAGGAAATCGGTCGTGCCAACCCCGACTTATGGCCTAGCTACGCAGTGCGTTTGGACCGAAGGCCCAGAAATATTGCAAGTATGAGATTTTGCTTTTGGCCTGTTTGGGGGTGTTATGCTTCTTGGCGGGTGGGTTGACGGGTCTTGGGGCATTCCTGGGAAGGTCTAATACCGGGTAGAAGTGGTTGGGACAAAATCCAGGCCGATTTCTTTTTTGGCTATTTCTGACATTTTGCTCTATGTAGCGTTTTCGGGGGCCTGTTTGGGGGGCTTCCTGGTGTTTGTGGGTGAGTTTCGTGGTCTGGGAGCACTGCTGGCTATATATACTTTACTTTGCAAGAGGTTTGAAGCAAATCCATGGTGGCAGAGGGGACTTAGGGCCTAGCTGCAGAGCGCGCGCGGAGTGATTTGGGAAATTTGTGAAAAATTGACTAAGTCCCCATTTTTGTACTTTTGCTCTTTGGCTGTTTGGGGGTCTTCTACTCGTTTTCTCCTGGGTTGACGGCTCTGGGGCCATTGCTGGGAAGCTCTAATACCGGATAAAAGTGTTTTGGACCAAATCCCAGGCGGAATTTTTTTTGTGTTTTTGATGACTTGCTTGCCTTTGAGGTGCTCTTAGGGGGGGTTCCGTCTGTTTGTGGGTGAGTTTCGTGGTCTGGGAGCATTGCTGGGACACTCTAATCTTGATTGCATTTGCTTTTCAGGAAATCCGTCGTGCCAACCCCGACTTATGGCCTAGCTACGCAGCGCGTTTGGACCGAAGGCCCAGAAATATTGCAAGTATGAGATTTTGCTTTTGGCCTGTTTGGAGGTGTTATGCTTCTTGGCGGGTGGGTTGACGGGTCTTGGGGCATTCCTGGGAAGGTCTAATACCGGGTAGAAGTGGTTGGGACAAAATCCAGGCCGATTTTTTTTTTGGCTATTTCTGACATTTTGCTCTATGTAGCGTTTTCGGGGGCCTTTTTGGGGGGCTTCCTGGTGTTTGTGGGTGAGTTTCGTGGTCTGGGAGCACTGCTGGGACACTCTAATCTTGATTGCATTTGCTTTTCAGGAAATCCGTCGTGCCAACCCCGACTTATGGCCTAGCTACGCAGCGCGTTTGGACCGAAGGCCCAGAAATATTGCAAGTATGAGATTTTGCTTTTGGCCTGTTTGGGGGTGTTATGCTTCTTGGCGGGTGGGTTGACGGGTCTTGGGGCATTCCTGGGAAGGTCTAATACCGGGTAGAAGTGGTTGGGACAAAATCCAGGCCGATTTTTTTTTTGGCTATTTCTGACATTTTGCTCTATGTAGCGTTTTCGGGGGCCTGTTTGGGGGGCTTCCTGGTGTTTGTGGGTGAGTTTCGTGGTCTGGGAGCACTGCTGGCTATATATACTTTACTTTGCAAGAGGTTTGAAGCAAATCCATGGTGGCAGAGGGGACTTAGGGCCTAGCTGCAGAGCGCGCGCGGAGTGATTTGGGAAATTTGTGAAAAATTGACTAAGTCCCCATTTTTGTACTTTTGCTCTTTGGCTGTTTGGGGGTCTTCTACTCGTTTTCTCCTGGGTTGACGGCTCTGGGGCCATTGCTGGGAAGCTCTAATACCGGATAAAAGTGTTTTGGACCAAATCCCAGGCGGAATTTTTTTTGTGTTTTTGATGACTTGCTTGCCTTTGAGGTGCTCTTAGGGGGGGTTCCGTCTGTTTGTGGGTGAGTTTCGTGGTCTGGGAGCACTGCTGGGACACTCTAATCTTGATTGCATTTGCTTTTCAGGAAATCCGTCGTGCCAACCCCGACTTATGGCCTAGCTACGCAGCGCGTTTGGACCGAAGGCCCAGAAATATTGCAAGTATGAGATTTTGCTTTTGGCCTGTTTGGGGGTGTTACGCTTCTTGGCGGGTGGGTTGCCGGGTCTTGGGGCATTCCTGGGAAGGTCTAATACCGGGTAGAAGTGGTTGGGACAAAATCCGCGCGGAAAAGCCTTTAGTTTTGGCACTTTTTGTAACTTAGGGTTCGTTAGGGTTAGCCCTAGCAGCAGGATTGCATGTGTTTCGGGGTGTTCTAGATTTTTCCAACTGAGTTCTGGGGTCTTAGAGCACTCGTGAGAATGTGTAATTTTGGTTGCAAGTCATTTGAAGAAAATCCATGGTGGGAAAGGGGGGATTTGGCATAGTTAAAGAAAGCCTTTGCCACTATTCTTAACTTAGGGTTCGTTAGGGTTAGCAGTATTTCTATTGCATGTGTTTGAGTGGGGGGGATTTCGAGTCTTGGAGCGATGCTGGCTATGGCTACTTTTGCTTGGTTGCTTGCAAGCGGTTTGAATGCAATCCACGGTGGGTAATGGGTAATTAGGAAGGGGGTACTTCGGCCTACTTTTACTTTCAAAGTAAGTTTTGTCACCAGTTTTCTGCTAGGCCTCGTTTTTTGAGATTTGATTGGGGGTCTTCTACATTTTTGCGACTGGCTTTAGTAAGGGTCTGGGTGGGAGCACTGCTAGGAAGATCTAATTTTGTTCTAAAACACAGTTTACAGTACACCTAGCTTGAGGGGCAAGATCCGCTACATTAATTTGCCCATACTTATTTATCCTTCAAAAGGTGACTCAGAGTACGCACTTTCAAAAATATTGTACTGTCTACTAGGAAAATCAAATTGTGACTTTTTGCACTCCACAGCCTACATACCTTATATTTATTTATCAGTGGTGTTGTAATATTATATCACTTCCTGTTTTTCGTTGAATAATTACAGGCCGGGTTTCAGTCTCTGCAATGGGGAAAAAAGGATGGAGTCAGGCTTCACAGTAGCGAGCCACAATTCAGCATCAGGCAGGCAGTGGACAGGGTGTCTTCTGGTGACCAACATCGATGGACGAAGCGTCGGCTGCAATGGAGGAGTGCCGCTAATAGGAGGATTTTTTTTCTGCAGGCAACTTACTTACCACTTCCAACAGGACCACTACAACCACATAGATACAGTATCCCTTGCCTTTTTCTCTGACTGTGACTGCATTTCTTGGCTCTCTCTCGGCTTCTACATTGATCCCTTAACACATCACTTAGTCCACTCCACTATCACATCTGCACCACACATAGTCATTTGTAAGTGCTCCTACGTAATTCGCAAGTCGCAGCACGCCCCAGGCCGTAGAGGACTGGGATGGCCCCAATGATGAAGCATGTCACCAAGGGGCAACCCTGGTGAGTGAGGGGGCACCTAGAAAAAAAGCAATTTCTCCTTTTCTATCTACTATACCTTCCAGACCAACCCCACTGAGTGTTGTTGTGAATGGATTTATAGTGACCAGCAAGGCTCTCGGGTATCTGGCTACAGAGACCTTATGTTGAATATCGTTATCAATAATTTACACATAGGCCCTTTACTGTTGCATTCTTTCTTCCACAGTTGTCGAATGTACTACTTACTTTTCACTGACATGCATGCAGTAGTGCATGCACTTTCAAAGATTGATGGATAGGTTTGTACCCAAAGAATTGTTTATGTTCAATTGTTTGTCTATGCTGTGCTTTTTTTTACAGGGTGTCTTCTGGTGACCAACATCGATGGACGAAGCGTCGGCTGCAATGGAGGAGTGCCGCTAATAGGAGGATTTTTTTTCTGCAGGCAACTTACTTACCACTTCCAACAGGACCACTACAACCACATAGATACAGTATCCCTTGCCTTTTTCTCTGACTGTGACTGCATTTCTTGGCTCTCTCTAGGCTTCTAAATTGATCCCTTAACACATCACTTAGTCCACTCCACTATCACATCTGCACCACACATAGTCATTTGTAAGTGCTCCTACGTAATTCGCAAGTCGCAGCACGCCCCAGGCCGTAGAGGACTGGGATGGCCCCAATGATGAAGCATGTCACCAAGGGGCAACCCTGGTGAGTGAGGGGACACCTAGAAAAAAAGCAATTTCTCCTTTTCTATCTACTATACCTTCTGTCAGGTTACGCAGCCCCTAAGCGCCTACCGTACTATGAAACTACATTTCCCATGAGTAGGCGGGAGACTTGCAGGAAGTTTATCTGGGGAACAGACGCGCTTCCTGTTGCGCGTTATTCTGGTTTCTGTCCTGCACCGGCATGAGAGCGGACGCTCTGCATGCTTTTCTATCGTGTCTCCTGTGGACTATCACCTTCCCCCCCCCCCCTGAGGCTCAGTGGGGAGCGCTTCCGTGTTCTGTCCTTGGCGGTAGACGGACTTCACGCGTCTTCAGGTAAAGCCGCTCTAAACTCTTCGGCCGCCCGTGCGGTCAGCTGATTACTGCCTGAACGGATTGTTAAGGGAGGTTCTGTGACTGTTTTCTAACAGAATTCTACCTTTGATGAATTCCTGTTTGGTTGAATTGTGTGTGGCGGAGCACAGTGGCGGTCTATACCACGTGTTAGCGTTCACATCGGGGATCGTTTTTGTACTATTAAAACGGAGCGCGGTAGTAAGGACAACTACGCGTCTCCGTTGTATAACTGTGTATTTCAAAGGACCTCCATAACTGGGCATGTAGTGAGGTAACTACAGGCTACCCCAGTTCTCTTTGTGTAGTGCACCGTGGGGTGTGTTGTTGGCAGAATTCAGTGGTGGTCGCAACTACGTTTTTCTGTTTGACCTTCACCAAAGATTCTCTACTGGGTCATTACTTAGAGAGCGCAGTGTTGTAGTTCTTGCTTCCTACACACTACCGTTTCCCTCTTCCTTTTTATTGGACCATACATCTTTGCTTTGACTATTTGGAACCCCCTTTGTACATTGAGTCCTCTACCATGTTTGTGGTATGTTGTGAGTAGTGGGTTTGATGTCTTAGTATAACGCGAGTGTGTTTGGTGCGACAGGAGTGTGTTCATTAACTATATGTTTATGTGTTTCTTAGGCCTTCCTCACAGATTGTGGCAGAAGGGCTATAGTATTTCCTATCCAAGGTCATGTTTTCTTGGTGCTCAGGTACTTGTCTACTTCCTTGGTTATTTAGTGAGACTATATGAGAGTACCCTTGTATGTTAGGACAGCACTTCACTGATGCCTGTCTTGTCTTCTGTTACAGGTATCCTTTCCCTGCTGACCCTACCTTTACCCATCCCACATTTTTTTATTTTAGTTTGTTATTTTTCTCCCCCGCCTAATGGCTCGAACACCCTGTGTTTACACTTCTGGGTGTTGGTGACATTTGGAGGTGGAACCATATTTGCATCGACTGGATCACGGGGAGTAAACCTGACACCTTCCAGACCAACCCCATTGAGTGTTGTTGTGAATGGATTTATAGTGACCAGCAAGGCTCTCGGGTATCTGGCTACAGAGACCTTATGTTGAATATCGTTATCAATAATTCCACACAGGCCCTGTACTGTCGCATTCTTTCTTTCCACAGTTGTCGAATGTACTACTTACTTTTCACTGACATGCATGCAGTAGTGCATGCACTTTCAAAGATTGATGGATAGGTTTGTACCCAAAGATTTGTTTATGTTCACAATAGTTTGTCTATGCTGTGCTATTTTTTCTTGTCTCCCAAAACCTTTCCCAAAAACCCCCGTACCCATCCATTTTTCAAACCCTAACCCTCTTCCCCCGGGCTGTGTGGTTTTGATTGATGTGTGACTAAATTAATATTACAGCAATAAATCCACACACTTGCTGGGGAGGATAAGGTGATAGCAACAGGCTGGTGAAGAAATCCGAGGATATATTCTTACTCTGCTTCACAAAGAACCATTGCTAATGTGAAAGAACTTCAACCGAATTAGTAGTTATACTTTACCATTTGTTAGGCTACAATGTGGCACTGCTCTACTGTACTTCTGTCACCTGCTATATTCTCAGTTGTACCGTTGAATTGCTCAGGAGGACAAACCAGATTTCATTTTCTTTTTTTTCATAGGCATGCAACTGCCACTGTGTCACACCACTAGTACCACCGCTATGAGGAAATTTTATCCGACCAAGATTGCCAACCTTATTCGGTGTTTCCCGTGGAGCCAGCCCTGGGTCTAGCCCTACTTTCAAACACAAATTACAGGTAAGATAAGCGTTTGGTGGTTTGGGGGTATAATGGAGTATTAGTACGAGAGACGAGAGACTGAAGGTAGTACTACTAGAGTCCTAGGACTCTTGGATTCACTTCACTTAGTCTGTGAGAGGCACTTAGTGTTGAAAACATTTGGGCATTTACACTTAAAGGAAGAAAATGGAACTAAACTTTCAGGAAAACAGTCAACGTTAAACCCCCACCCACCAGGCAAGCAGTAAAAAACAGGTATGCTCAGATAAAGTTTGAAAAAGTATATTTATATCCCTAACAAAATAATCTCCCGCAAGACCCTCCCTAACCCCAACGATTCTCCTTCAAAAGTCCCCAAAAACCCAACTCCCAATTCCCACCCCCCAAAAGTCTCTAAAAAAGGGGCAAGGGACACTATGGGTGGATGCTGTTAACTTTTTGGGCCAGGGCATCATGCTCCTCGCGGAGCAAGGCGAGCTCCTGCTGAAGGCGGGACACCATCAGGGTAGTGCGGCGCAGGCGTGCCTTCACTGCCTTGCAGGTGCAATGCCTGTGAGAGGCAGCTGTTGGCCTTGCTGCTCGGCGGTGGCGTTTGCCTTTGGCAGCCCGGCTCAGTCTGGGTGGACCACTGTGCTGGGTGGCAGCCCGTGGGGCCACGGAGGCCGATGCAGACGACGTTGTTGTTGTTGTCGACTGCACACTTTCCTCGTCCTCCAGGGCCACCAGCCGCCGATATTCCGCAACAGTGGCCTCGATCCTCCGTTGCCGGGCCGCTCTAGCCAGCTCCTTCCTCCTTGTTCGTTTGGAAGGAGAACCTATATGAAGAAAGAAAGACATAGTCTGTAACCAATGCTCTTTAAGATTAACTCAATCATTCAGCAGAAATTTGTGTTGCAGTACAACTAGCAACTTGCAAGCGCATTACATAACTATTGAGGCCAGTATCTATCTAACCTCACACTTCTTCATCCTTGCTCTAACATTAGTGGGAGTTTAAGGAACAAATTCTACGAGCACTGTGGACTTCCATTGGAGTCGACTATGAAAGAACACCAGTCTTATTCTTCTTCTTATCTCTTGTTTTGGAAAATTGGTACGTTATTTTCTGCAAGCCGGCATAATGCCAGCGCAGTAAACTTGCACCCGAGAAAAAGAGACGCACGCCATGAGGAGTGACCTAGACTTGCGTTGCCGTTGCGTTACTGTACCCGTCCAGTACATGCAGGTGGTGAAGCTCTTACTTTTCTAGTACGGGTGGGACTGAGAATACTCTGTTACAACTCAAGGGCTACTGCTTAATTAATTTAACTTTCACCCTACAGTGGAAATGAGTACTAGAAATGGAAAATTGAAGAAGATAAATAATCTGATTATCTATCACTTCACATGGGATGTTTTTGCTTATATATGGGATGACTTTAGGTGCTTTGCTTTTTATTGAGTGACCAGTGATACATCCACACATGAATGACTGAGTACTACTAAACTTATTAAGAGAGGTAGGGAGTGGCCACCATAATAACCGGATCTATGCAGTGCTTGCAATACAAACTACTGCTACTATTTATGGTAGTATTTGGACAAAATTAAAAGTTCTTTTCCTTGCCTTTCCTACACTGGAACGGACGTGCGGGTGCAGTGTTACATGCTCTTCAAAGTTACACTTAGTTCATCCACTGACCGTCTACTCTCTCTAGATCATGGGTACTCACAAACTTTCTCTCAGGGGCTACATTTACAGTGTAGTTTGGGGCCGAGGGCCGCACTGGTGGGGGCGGAGTCAGAGGGGGCGGGGCTAAAGCAAAACGATAACTTGTGACCATGAGGTTGCACACAGGTCCCTGCAGCAGATGCCCTCATCCACTGAGCCACCAGACCCAGCATTTACATACATCTCTCTCCCTCCTGCTCTCCCTCCTGCCCTCCCTCCATCTCTCTCTCCCTCCTGCCCTCCCTCTCCCTCCCCCTCTGTCATCTCACTGTGTGTGTGTCTATCTGTGTCAGCCTTCAGCCCGGGTTGAGACCGCTTCCTCAACGCGCACACACAGACAACAACACCAAAGTACTTAACAGGTCTTTAAAAGACCATGAACATATTATTGAGGCTTTGTTTGTTGTAGCGCCCCTGCTTCTCCACCCTGACAATCACTGCTTGCCCGGCCCCACAGAGCAGAGGCTTTGTTCTATTTCACCTCTTTGTGGCCTTGCATCTCCACTCTGCTCTGTGGGGTCGGGGGAGCAGTGATTGTCAGAGTGGAGATGCAGGGGCACTAACAGGTGAAATACAAAAAAGCCTCTGCTCTGTGGGGGCCGGGGGAGCAGTGATTGTCTGCAAGGTCTGCGCACCGCCAAGGAAGGCTTGCCAGGCCACCACCGGCCCGCGGGCCATACTAGGAGTACCCCTGCTCTAGATACACATATGCTATCTAAGAGTCAGATAGTAGCATGATCCAGGTATATGGACACATACAGTTTCTGTGTCACCCACCCAGGCTGTTGTCCTTCCACCCATAATTGCTTCATCATTCACCCAGCCATGCATCTCATATTCTTGCCTTCCCAGCTAGTCTTCAATCTCAATAAGTAAGGAATATATAAGAGCTTACCTCTGGCCGCCACCACCACCGTCTCAACTCTCACAGCCGCCGCCTCCTCCCCTGAAGAATCGCCCTCCGCCTCCGTGTCGAGCACCACCACCTCCACACTGGCCCCGCCACCAGATGTTCCACCTACAAAGTACATTTAAGAATGTTAGAATAAAGCACTCACTAGTCTTTGGTCTAGGAATGAAGACATGTGAAAACAATGTAATTTGTGACTGTCTACGTTAAAGTTAAAAAAAATGTCCCTTTTTCCAGGGAAGGTTGTCTTGCTGCACTTTTTGGCACAACTGATGAAGGCTGTTTTTTTAACACGCACCATTTTTCTCCACACAGACAGAAGATGGATTTCTAACAACAAGATCAAGTTGAAACCAGGTGAGAGCTCGGCTCGACCACAAGAAATGTCTTCAATTAATCGTCAGCACTAACCACTTTTCCATTATCAGTTAAACGTTTAGTTTTATTATGACTTCATTTTAATAAATGTGTTTACTTTTAATAAAGCTTTTAAACTTAAATACAATCTGTGTTTTTTGGTCCAGACTAGAGTGACTGAGCGAAAGGTTTTGCAATTTTTGCAAGCATGAGTCCAGATAGAACACTTCAAAAGACATTATGGACAATCCCAGAGGACTGCACTAAGTTGATAGAGCTATTGCTGACTAGAATCATGGGAGTTTCGCCAACCGTGCAATCTTAGTTAGCTACACAGACAGACTAATAAGAATAATCTAGTAATACCACAGGGAGTCATAGTAGAGGCAGGATAAGAATTTAGATACAGTCTACAAGAAGAGCAAAGACAATTTTGAAAAAAGTCAAATGAGGAACGCTAGGAAAAATAGGTACTAGTCTAAAATGAAAACTTACTGGGGCCAGCAGAGGAGCCCTCGCCTGCCCGATCCTGGCCCTGTTGAACAGCATCCGCCGCCTGCTGCTCCTGTGTCCTCCTCTCGCCCCTGGGGGGAGCTGACGTACAACATGAAAGAAAGAACAGAAAACATGGATGATTGTTGCTTGTCAATGTCAACCAAATCAAACATTTCAAAAGAACAATAACAAAATATTTCCGCGAAATTATATTGATTATGGTTACTTTTCATTTATTTGCGGACCTGTGACTTCGAAAGTCACGTAACTCACTAAACAAAGTACTGAAACGTTCACCTAGGACTGGCAGGCAGCAGTCCGCAGGCAAGACGCAAAGTGACAGACAAACTCCATTGTGATTTCAGTCAGATCAGTGACAACACTAACAGTTGCCTGCTACATTACCAGTCATTTAAATAGTCAAACTATCAATCCACCGCCACTATTTTTCTTATTGTCAGGGGTACAAAGGAAGGGGCAGATTTAAGCCCTTGCGGCTCTTTTGCGCCGTTCTTGCGTGACTTTTGTGACGCAGCAGCTAAACAAAAAAGGGCGCCATGGTGCGGCGTATAATATTATAACAACGTGACGCATTTGGGAGATGCATCCCGTTATAAAGCCCTCCGCCATCAGGGGGCGTTCCGGCGCAAGGGAGGGCATTCCTGCGCTGGAACACATCCTAATAGTGGCTGAGGGAAATCTACAAAATATCAATCAGTCACCTTTAGGACAATGATGCGTCACACAAACCCTGCACCTGCTTGAAGCAGACGTACGGCTTGACCCAGAATTGGGGAGAAAAAACATATAGAGTGGGTGTCAGAGGTTTCTATCATGAAGCTATTGCATAATGCTCCGACTCCTGGGAACAAACAAAAAGAATTACCTGCACAAGGCATGGAACTAGTCGTGGTGTAGGAGGACTCAACCAGGGAGAAAATTCTGAAATAATAAGTGAAAATGGGCTCAGTGAGGCAAACCAGGGGAAGGGGGTGGTACAGACATGAAAGGTGCACGCATTGTGTGCTTAAAAACGGGTCCTACCTGTGCTTCAACAAGGACTGAGAATAGGGTGTAGTGCCCGCAACGCGGTGCACACGCGGAGTCCAAGAGAGCTCACATGTTGAGCCGTCTCAACGTGGGATCTGGGAGATTGTAAGAAACATAGAATCTAGGGTCAATGTTATTGAAACGAGTATGCACTAACACCCATCAAACTGGTGTGCCCGGGAGGAACACAACGTACCTGAAGACCCAGGCAATGGGGGAAGAGAGGTTACTCCGCGCCAGCAAGCGATTAGTGTAGACAGCTGGAACCTGTCAGGGAAGATGCGGGCTAGCGTTAGTCACACGCTCGGGTTTCAAAGCATATAGCGAGAACGGAGTCAGGCGCGTCCAAGAGTCGCGCAGCACTTACTTAGAGCACGGAATGAATCCGGCGGTCTGGGCGGCAGTGCGGTCAATCGATAGTGCGCCGCGCCCAAGCACAGTGCTAAAGAACCCGTCCGGTCGGCCGGCCGGTGGGTGTGGCCTAGGGGCGGTGATCGCCAGGGATGCTGGAAGTTGTAGTTGTAACGTCCACAACGTGGGGCATAGTGCTGTGGGGGGCGACAGTTGTGGTGAACCTCCACCCTGTGGCAAACCTTAAGGGTGACCCTAGGATAGAATTTCATCAATTACTTTGGATCCTAGTTGTGCCAACCCGTTATAAATAACTAACCACAGGATTGGTTGACAGGCAGGCACTTTATTCCATCTTTCCCGCCTGTCCCATGGTCTCATATTTCTATGGACTGGTCATATGCTTTTCACCTGAAAGTTTTCTGCGTTGTATAGAACGGCAATTGATTTTGTTTATTGATTTCAGTATTGTTTTGGTGTGTCTCGTTCACTCAGTTTGCTTGATGTATTTTTGTAAGTGTTGTACATTTGTAAATGTTGTAAATTTGTATATAATGTCATCATGAATCCACTGTCGTAACAATTGTTTTGTTTGTGTTTGTGCTTTTGAATTTTGAATCTAAGTAAAAAGAAAAAATAAATTTACTTTGGGATTTGTACCCGGTGTTCACGTGGTATACATTAACTACGTCATTTACAAAGCGGCGCGCCCTGGCGCAAGGGTAGGCACTTGCGTGACGCATCTCGTCACGTAAGAGCGGCGCATCGCTGGAGTCACGTCGCCAACGCAATGCAACTCCAGTAATGCTCAGGGCCACCCAATACTTAACATGCTGTGTCAGTCCTTTTGCCTGCTTCGAGCAGACATAAGGAATTGAATTGACGTAGCAGCGTCGCAGAAGTGCCTGCGTTAAATCTTGTACATTTCACGCAGGCAATTTTGCGAGGCGCACAGCCGCTGGACCGCCCACCCTGCGTACTAGGAACGCACCCATTGTGGTGCAGGCCCATGGCTTTATAACGTGACGCATCTCCCTAGATGCGTCATGCTGTAAATGACTCGCAGGGATGCGGCACGTTTACGTCGCTGTTGCGTCACGCAAGGCAACGTAAACGTGGCGCAAGGGGCTTGTAAATGTAATCTGCCCCCTAGTGTCTAGCATTACGCAGTTCTGTAAAGTACACTCATACATAATAGTTACTCAGGCCAATGAGACCACGAAATAGAAAACAAATAAGCATAGTAGCAACGCCACTGAGAAGGAGAGCAGTGCACCTGAAATGCACAGAAGATTTTGAAATATAATTTAACTACAATGTAATCGTCATCAGCGGCATTATTGGCTTGCTCCATGTAAAAAACAAATATTTGCAATACAACAACACAGAGCAGGAGAAAACATCATAGTAGTGAGTGATTAAATGGCTACTACTACTCACCAAGCCCGGGGATCTCCAAGCCGAGCTGGTCCAGCAGGTCGCGCTCGCGGTCCAGGAGGTCCGTCCAGCGATGGGTGACCTGGCTGTAGGTGTGCTGGACCCCGTAGAGGTGGGATATGGCCCAGCACACCTTCTCCCACCGCTTCCGGCGCTCCCGCATGTTGTAGCCGCCGGCCGCGATCCTGCCGCCTCCCGCGATGGTCCTGGGCAGGGGGCGCTGGACGAAGTAGACCAGCGCGCCCACTTCCTCCGGGCTGAATATCTCCCGTCACGTCACCTGCTCCCACCTCAATCTCCCGCATGCTGTCCTGCCACTGGGTCCAGCACTACTCCCCGCCGCCGCTGTGGCCCTCAAGTGCCTGGGCAGCTTCACGGCGCCTGGCTTGACCATGGTCTGGGCAGGTAAGGTAGGAAGAAGTAGAAAATTAAGAAAGAATAGGATAGGGAAGAAGAAAAGAAAAGAGTTTAAAAAAGTAGTTTAAAAGTAAAGAAAAATAGCAGAAAAGACAAAAATGTACAGCTAGGAAAAGAGAGGGATAGATAAGAAGCAAAATCGTAAAAAAAAAACTGAAAACAAGCAAAGGATGGCAAAGATACCAAGAGGATTAAACACCATGCCCAGACACAGGAAATTAATGAAAAACAAGATGGCCGGCGCCCGTTCACGAGCGCGAAAGTAAGTTCGCGCGAGATTTTCCTCGCGATCTTGTGCGAACCTCTAGATTTCCCGCACGATCTCGTGCGAACCTCTACTCGCAATGCGCTTACTGCGCGAGATTATACATAGCGGGCGGAAACGGAAATACGTCACGCAAACAAAATGGCCACGCCCGTACTCGACCTTGGGGTAAATTCGCGTGTTGTGCTGCAAGCGGCTCGCGAATACTGCAAAAAAACTCGCGAAACAACAAGCCGCAAAAAAATAAAATGCTCATTCGCACGAATTGGCGGCTTCCGCGGTCGGTTTCTCACGACGCCGCGCCCCGCGAATAGCGCGAAAAAAACCGAAAAACGATTTCAGCAAAAGCAAAAGCAATGAGCAGGTGCAAAAGGTCAACCTCATGATTTGTAACGATTCTTTGTAGTGCTTCCTGAGGGGGCCCTCCAGAATTCGGTTGCCTGCTTGCAACTATTGTGTGACCCTGCTCTGACCTTAACTGTATGCCACAAAGGTCCTGATTTACAGCTAAAGGAGCAGACAAGCAGGTGCCAGGCTGGAACTTTAAATTCTTTCAGTGACACATTAATTAGCCCCTAATTCATTATTGTCAGTTGGGGCAGGGCAGGTGTTGTTAATAAACTAACCCCAAATTAATTCATGTCAGTTCAAGCAGGGCAGGTGGGCTTGCTTTTCCCCCCCATCTTCTACAGTGATGATGAACCAGAGGGTGGCATTGATGTAACAGAGGGTGGCATGGGTCAAAGAGAGGGTGCCAGTGGTAAAACAGAGGGTGCTGGGAGGCTGTGATGATGAACCAGACGTAGAAACAACATAGTCGCGACCGTTGCGAGCCGACAAGTAAGTTCGCAATTGCGAACTAGTACCAAATCCTCGCGAACTGGCAGAAACAATTGCGAACACACAAAAAAAAAAAATCCGCAAATTCGCGGATATTCGCGGATTTTGCGGATTGCGAGTTCTCAAGTCCGCAAAATTCGCGAACGCGAGATCCGCAAAATTCGCCCATGTCTAATCTGATTACACAGTGATAATACAGAACTTCGTCAAATAGCATCAGAACAGACTTTCAAAAAATCTTTAAAAACTTGGATATACAGACTCCCAGAATCCAAGTGTAAAACTTTGGTCTGATTATACCCAAACATCCCAAACACAGTCAAAACATCACACTACCGGTCAGCAATGAAATGAAGCGCCAGGATGCTCCCTGGAGTGACAGAGCGCTATATAAAACACCACAAACATCAAACATCAAACATAATAAGGAATACAAATCAGATAATAAATGCACATAACATGGCCCAGTCCAGTCTTACCCGGTCTTAAACGGGCTTAAACGGGCCCGCCCTTTGCCCGGGCTTCGCTCGGCGTCCCGCGAGACGGGTCTGATGCGCTTTTTATGCGCCGCCTGGCGCTCGCTGGTGACACGGACCCCAGCTAGGGCTTCTGGGTGTTGTAGTTCGCCCCTCGCCGGTTTCCTCTCGGCGGCCCCGCTCTAGCTGGATTCAGAGCTGGCGGGCCGCTGGAGACAGGCGGGCGGGTCCGTGCACTGAGTCAGGGGTCTGTGCAGAACAAATAGAGTCGGTGAAAAGCTCATGGCAATTCAGAGCAGCGGCAGTAAGGGTAAAAGGATTCCCCCACTCGATGGGGCTGATGCGCTTTTTATGCGCCGCCTGGCGCTCGCTGGCGACACGGACCCCAGCTAGGGCTTCTGGGTGTTGTAGTTCGCCCCTCGCCGGTCTCCTCTCGGCAGCCCCGCTCTAGCTGGATTCATAGCTGGCGGGCCGCTGGAGACAGGCGGGCGGGTCCGTGCACTAAGTCAGGGGTCTGTGCAGAACAAATAGAGTCGGTGAAAAGCTCACGACAATTCAGAGCAGCAGCAGCAAGGGTAATAGTCATTGGTAATGAAGCAATGATTTCTGCGCATGACAGGTAGTAATGTGCATGCTACAGGCTTACCAGGAAAAGTAACTGGATAGCCGTTCCTTCTTCTCTTCATTGCCATCCATAGCGCAAGGAATGAAGAGTAATGTGGTTCTCCTGTCCTTTGGAGCAAGCAGCTGCCTGGCTGTCCCTTACTTGATAGCCACACATGGAGGGCCCCTGGAGACAAAGGATAACATGGGAGGACAGATCACAACTTTAGCACTCCTGATGTTTTGAAAGCACAGACTCAGCACTGATGCTCAGGTAATGAGAGCTGGAATAACCTTTAAAAAAGCAAAACATGTCATGTGGTAGTGTTTTCACAGTAGATTTGAACAGCAGAAACCAATTCTGCAAATCATCTCACAGATCAAAATAAGTGCGCTTCATGCATGTTGATAAACAGTCAGGCGGTGAAGCACATCATGTTAGGGGGAGATTAAAAGCAGCCTTCAGTTATAACAAAAGTGTCAGCCATATCACAGGGATTCATCTCAATGAATACTCTCTTTTACTGATATTAAACAGATAGAGGCTTAAATATCAAATGCACCACTTCCACTTATTCGCCAGACTCACTAGTTATGGAGTCTCACAAAAGTTGAAGGGGGCAGGGTCTTTGGGGGGTCACCTACCCTGCCTTTTCTGTGGCAAAGGCTCCTCTGCTGCTCAATGTAAAAACACACACCCTGAAACCATAAGAAAACAAACACCCTCACTTTTTAAAAGTAAGGCTGCAACTGTGCCAGAGACAACCCACTGAGGAAGGGGGGAGGAGCAAAGAAAGTGCAATGGCTGTCACACGCCGCGCGGCGTTCTACGCAATGGAATTCCGTAATAGCCATAACCCCTCGAAGACCATCTTTAAAGCTTTAAAAGATCTGGGGCCAGATGTAGGTAAGTAACATTTACCGAATCTTAATTACCGAAAATTACCGAATTTTACCGATTTGGTAATTAAGATTCGGTAAATGTGAGGGGTTGGTATGTAGGGAATCCAGATGTTCCCTTTTACCGAATCGGTAAAATTCGGTATTTACCGATTCGGTAAATACCGACCGGTAATGCCCCATTCATTCCTATGGGCTTTGAAGCCCATAGGAATGAATGGGGCATTACCGGTCGGTATTTACCGAATCGGTAAATACCGATTCTGACAAGGGTGCAGGGGGTGTCACTTTGACACCCTCTAGCACCCCCAAAAAAGCTTCGGGGGCCATGTGGCAGGCATACCTGCCCTAAGGGCAGGTCTGCCTGTCATACGGCACAGGTGTGCATGCACACCAGAATCGGTATTTTACCATCAAATAATATTTGATGGTAAAATACCGATTCTGTAATGCTTGTGGGACTCAGAAGAGTCCCACCTACATATCAATTTTACCGAATCGGAAAAAATACCGATTCGGTATTTTACAGAATCGGTAAATTTACCGATCAGTAAATTTACCGATTCTGTAAAATACAGGGCCCTACATCTCAAATTGCATTTACCGGTCGGTAACGGCCGAATTCGGCCGTTACCGACCGGTAAATGCCTACCTACATCTGGCCCCTGATGGCTAAGAGAGCGGCTCTGCCTGTGGATGGTTCTACCTCACAGTGTGAGATTTTGGCCGCTTTCTTTTTGGAGAAAGTTAAGAACATTTATCTGTTGTTTCCCAGCACGACATTACCACTTTCTCCTCGGAACGACCTCTGCAGCCGCCCGGTATTACATTCTCTCCCTACTCTCTCTTGGGATGGGTTTGTCAAGCTGGCACAACGAGTCAAGTCCGGCTCCCCGGCGGACCCGCTCAGACCTGCTCTCTTTAGAGATCCGTCTTTTCAGGGGCGCACGGTAGTATGTTCATTAATCAATCTTTCCCTGACTTCAGGCACTGTTCCTGCCAAGTGGAAGCAGGCGGTGGTTTCCCCGATCCTGAAAAAACCATCATTGGATCCTCTAAAACCGGAAAACTATCGCCCGATTTCATTGCTTCCCTGGCCGGCCAAAGTCATGGAGGCCCATGTCAACCTAGCCTTATCTGAGCATCTGGCCCTGGCCAATGTCCTCGATCCTACGCAGAATGGGTTCCGTGCTGGGCACAGCACGGAGCCTGCCCTTCTGGCAATGGTAGAACATCTGCGGAGCGTGTTGGATGCAGGTCAAACGGCAGCGCTTATTTTATTAGATCTTAGCGCTGCCTTTGACACGGTGTTCCATCGCATCCTTCTACACCGCCTGGAGGACATTGGCATTTGTGGCCCCGCTCTGCAGTGGTTCCGTTCCTTCCTCAGCGATCGCTCCTTCTGCGTTGCCACCCCTCCTTTTCAGTCCAAATTCCATCAGTTGGACCTGGGGGTTCCCCAGGGCTCCTCGCTGAGTCCCACGCTTTTCAATCTCTACGTGCGGCCGCTGGCTGATGTCGCCAGGCAGTGGGGCCTTACTATGGTCTCATATGCCGACGACACACTGCTAGCGGTCACGATCAGCGGGGATGCCAAACTGGATGCCCCCAGATTCCGAGACGGGCTGAGAGAGGTGGCCAGCTGGATGAATAACAACTGTCTCCAGCTGAACGCGAAAAAAACTGAGGTGATGATCGTGGGAAGAGGAACGGACTGCTGGGGGGACAGTTGGTGGCCACAGGAGCTCGGGCCTGCCCCCATACCGGTGATGGAGCTCAGAAACCTGGGAGTATGGCTCGACCACACCTTATGTTTTACCACCCACACTAAGAGAGTGGCAGCATGCTGCTTTGGTGTTCTGCGCGGACTGAGGCCGGTGCTTAAATTTTTCGATGCCCCAACGAGACCGTTGGTCATCCAAGCGACGATCATCTCCCGGCTGGACTACGCCAGCTCGCTCCTGCTGGGAGCTAACCAATCTGAGATCGTTCGCCTGCAGCGCGTCCAGAACGCGGCTGCGAGAGAAGTGGTGGGCCTGCCGAGGTCCTGTCCCACGTCCAATACTCTGCGGTCCCTACACTGGTTACCAGTGAAAAGCCAAATCCATTTTAAGGTACTCAGCCTCGCTTTTAAAATTTTAAAAGGATCGGCACCTGAGATCCTTAATAATCTTCTATCCCCTTATGTCCCGACTCGCTCCCTCAGATCTCTTGGGCAATCCCTTGCGGTTACCCCGCGTTTCAGGCTTAGCCGGATGGGCGGGCGCTCCTTCCGTGTGAGAGCTGCGGCTCTCTGGAATTCTCTTTCTTTGGAAATCCGCCTCTTAGAGGATCTACTAGCATTTCGCAGGGCCGTGAAAACCTACCTGTTTTAAACTTTTTATGTTGATTTTCACTTTCTTCTTTGCGTTGTGTTATGTTCACCTTTTCCATGCGCCAGGACGCTCCTTCGCTGGAGCAGCTGTGCGCAAAATAAATGTAGCTAACATAACATAACATAACATAACACGGGCACTGAAAGGAAAACTACTTGGACTATGGCCCCACCGTATAAAGCGTGGCATCCGTGAAGTGGGCACAACGCTGAGCCATGCAACAAAAAAAGAGTGAACACAAAAGGAACAAAAATAAACAAGCAGGGGCAGGCGGTTGTGGTGGGGAGACATCAGATATGGCAGCTGAATCTGAACACGTACCAACACGAGCATGAAGCAAAGCAAATAAAAAAGAATTCCCTCAAACAACACTTAAGCAATCACAGCGCAACAAAACTGCACTTGGCAGGTGCTCCTCTGCACAAAAATGGAATTGATGTATCATTGCCAATTCCAGGTATGAGGCAGCAAAGAAGAGCCTCACTACACTGAAACAATGTTATGCAGCAGGCAGAGGTGATTAAGTCCAATACTGAAAATAACATGTCTTTCAGACAGCGCATGCGCGCTTCATAGACTAAACCTAAAAAGGCACATAGAAAGTATGAGTGGTGGAATAATGGACTCTTGGAATGGTCAAAAATGCTGTAGGGTTTTAGGGTCAGGAGGACAACCAAGAATGTTTATGTGATAGAGTGCATGATGGTTAGTTAATTTCAGTTAAGTTCTACACCTGTATAATATTTTCATAAAGCATTTTGATTTACTCCATTTGCTTAGCCTGCAGGAGATGCAATTTGCCAAATATATGTAGGAATTGAGGTTGAAAGGTAAATATGATCATCCAAATACATAAATTTTCTCCACTATATATGACATCAGAATTAGAATGCTAGGTGACCCTCCCCGCAAAAATATGCACTTTCCTAATAGTTGTGGAACTGGAGATAGGATAGTAAATATGGCCTCCCCCCCCCCCCAAATATATGAAATGTATCCTGTGTCAGTGGTACTGCAGTTAGGACAGTAAATCTTACCCTCCAAATATATGATATTTCCCTAATGTTTTACAGGACTGGAATTACAAAAGTAAATTTGAACCTTCTAGAATATGCACTTTCTCCAATATTTGTGGAACTGGACTAAGAGTAATATGTTCCATGTACTCTAATACATGTACAATACCCAATGTTTGTGGGATTGGAGTAAGAATAGTAAATCCACCCCTCACCCCTCAAATACATGCATTTTACATACTATTTGTGTGACTGTAGTTAAGATAGAGTATCCAAACCCTCCACATAGTACATGTTCTAATGTTTGCAGGACTGGAGTGCGAATTAAACATTTTACACAATTAATTTCCGCAATGTAATCAATGTTTGTGGGGCAGTTACTAAAGAGCCAAAGTCAATTTATTGTGGGGTTAATAAATACTGCGACAATGGAAACACTTACACAAATATTAAATAAGAATTTCAGTAATATAATTGTCATTATAGTAAAATGTATATTGCATAATTCCCCAGCTTTAAACACTCTACATATTGTTAAGTTTTTCATATATCATTTTGGTCATTTACATATGGTTGCCATCAAAGATTATCCCACGTTTTTAAGACAAGAGGCATCCATGAGTACTGAGCAATGCTACTACCCTTTTTTGTATATAAAAGAACAAGCGCTGTGCTTTTTAGCCCCTATCTAGAGCCCAATAACTATCCACCCGAAAATAAAGTATAAAAATCGGAACTTGTTGATACGTCCTTTAATACTTTAATTCCACATGGATAATTGTGGCTGCAGTTATAAGATGCTAAGTCTTTCACTGAGCTGAAGCACACATGAGCTGTCTATCATAACCTCTGATTCTGATAGCAAGTCAGTGCATGCAAGGCCACTCTTACTTTCTCGAGTTTCTGTGTGGTTAGCTCCAGACATTTAGTAAACAACTCACCAACTGAAGATCTCTGTCACTCAGGCACTCATTCATTGCAGCCGTAATCAACCTAACCCCTTATCCATTGAAACATGTTCTTGAACATTTTCTTCTAAGGAGCCAAAGTTGAGGGCACATGCAAGATTGTGTTTCATTATTTCAGTGCAATAGCCTCATTTACTACAACAAGCACAACCCTAAAGGGCTTATTACGATGTTGGTCGGAGTTGCCTCCGACCGACACAGTCTCGGTCTCGGGACTGAGTGACCTTTGGTCAGCAATTTCGACCGCCTGAATACAATCTGACTGAATACTTTTCGTTCGGATACATACTTTCCTCAATGGGAGCTTGTGTCACAGCCATTAACCAGTGGTAATAAGGCAGGTATAGAGAAATGGGGATGAATGTAAAACCCTGCACACTGTGGCAGGCACCCCATGGTGCCCGCCACACAGTACAGGGTTTTAAAGGGGGGTACCCCCTCGACCACCAACCATAGCCACAGAATCAAGGGGGCTCTGCTAGGGCCCCCAAATTAACTTTTCAACATCTTTTATGTGTCGGACAGGCCAGCACGAAAAGGCTGGGAGTAACCGACATCTTAATCCCGACAGAGGAAACGCCGTCCATAGGCGATTACGTGTGGTGCCGACAGGCAGGAAGACTCTGAGAGCCGGTCAGAACTGAGTATGAATGACCAGCCAGTTTGCGTTCCAATCACGGTTGGACTGTAAACCGACCGTGTGGATCGGAAAGCCTCCGACCGCGGTCGGAAAGCTTACGAATAGCAGTCGGAGGCTTTCTGACTGACATCGTAATCGCCCCCTGAGTGCTTTTCCATGGTTGTAACGATTTAAGGGGTAGCGCCATAAATCTCAATCTTAAAAAAGTATTAGTTGCAGATTCTCATGTTGGTCGACAAATGCAGCTGTAGAACCCAAACTCAAAGTAAAGCTGACAGATTGGGATGCTTTTGTGTAAACCAAATGTCGTTCTTTTTGCACCTGAGTAGGTCTTCTACAGATCTTTAGGTAGTTTTATAGCCCCATATTGGAAAACCATAAAGCACTGCCAGAGCCAATTTTTCTTTATATATCTCTAAAATATGACATTCCTTTCAGACTCTGCAGGTTTTTGTTGATTTTATGTAATTGATTTTGCAAAGTACTTGTCTGAATAGTAATTTCCCATAATTGGTTTTGAAACTGGGGTTTTGCTTCTAAACATACACAAAGATAAAAGTAACTGTTCGTAATTGTTAATATTTGATCACCAATCTGCCAGGTATATTTTGATTTGACGATGCTAAATTAAAAGTTTTTTGTTTATGTTAAATGTAATTTTATTTCATTTTATTGATTGTATTGATGGAGTCTATTTTGTGCCATTTGCTGTCCGATTGCCTTTTGATCCAATAAGGCAGTGTCATTGGCATAATATAACAGGGTTACGTGCTCTCCCTATCATTTTTGAGGAAAGGTTTTTTGAGAGGTGAGAGCGCATAAAAGGTTGGCGGTATATTGATTAAACAAAACTTGAACAAACATACAGTATTTTTTTAGGCCTAATTTGTTGGAGGTTCCTTTGATATAGTTGCTCTGTTGCCCAGAATTACTATAATAATTTTAGACTTAAAAAATAAGCTAATTTAAAAATGGTATGAATAGTACATTAAGTATGTTGAGATGTCTATATGTTTACATTGTTTACAATGTCTGCAATAAATATATTATAAATGTTTCTTTTTTTAAATTGTTTAATTTTGTCATAAAAAATGTATCTCTATTTAGAAATGCACAGAAAAACTATACATTTGTAATTTTTTTCAGCTGAAATGTGATTTTTGTATATTAGTTTAGGTAATATAACATCACATTGAAAATATATTCTAATTAAAGTGTGTCTGTTTTAAAAATGTAGATTTAAAAATTAGTTATGAAAATTACTTGAAAGCATAGTACTTATATTTCATTTTCTGTCATTTCATTTTTCAACTAGCAAAGGTTTCTTTTGTAAATCTGTAAATGTGAGAAAGCATCAAATATTTTATTTACAAATGAATCAATCCTTATTTTTTTTAAGTGAATAGTATTCTTTTATATTCTTAAAACTGTTTTTTGAAATTGTTAGCTTAACTTTTACAACATTATTTTGGATACATTTAACTACTTTCATTCAAATACTTTATTTTTCTGTTATGTATTTTACTATGTTGTCATTTTTGTATTTTCTATATTTCTAGAGGTAATATTATTGTTGTACATGTATTCTTTTCATTTTAAGTATATACAAGTGATGTATTTGGTAGATGTGAGAAATTTGGTTCCTGGTTGCATTTGATGAGAACCCTGGTCAAGCAGCAACTGCTATCCTTGTCAGAGAAAGGTACAAGTAAACCCCTAACCTGTACTCAAACCCCGGTATCTGGGCAAAAAGCAGTCAGGCTTAACTTACAGGCAACACTTCAAACAGTAAAGCAGTGAAAACATCACACAAAAAGGATCCCCATCAAGTTAGAAAAATAGAGCTGAATTTAATAAATAAAGCAGGCTCAAACCAATAGATAAATGCAATCAGTAGAACCGGTGTTATGAATTTTTAAAGAGCAAACTGTTGCCGGTCGAGTAGCTGGCTAGGGAGCCTGTGGCTCAGATCAGGAGGCCAGCAGACCAGCCCTTGAAGTCACTCTAGTGTCATGGATTCACAATGAAGTTGGAGGTCTAGTTCTTCTTTCACATACAAGAGGACAGCAGGGCATCATTTCCTTCAGAGCAGCAGTCTGGAAAAGTGGCAGTCCTTGTATCAGCACATTCCAGTAGTTCTTCTTCCTGGCAGAGTATCCACACGTCCAACAGTGTACTGAAGGGTAGGTGTCTGAGGTCCAGTATTTATACACAGTTGTGGCTTTGAAGTGGGGAGAAGCTTCTAGAGGCATGCCTTTGATGTGCACAGATGACCTGCTTTCCTGGTCCTCACTCAAGACCAACTACAGGAGGTATGCAGCCCTTTGGATGTATGTATATGTATGTATAAATGGTTTTGTAGCACGCACTGTTACTGGGGAGTATCCTGGCGTGAAGGGAGAAGCAAAGGCAGATGAGCAGGGATCCATTTAGAAACTGCTACTGAAAAGGTGGGTTTTTAAATTCTTTTTAAATTGGGCTACTGTTTGACTGGAGCGCAGATGAAAGGGGAGAGCATTCCAGGCGCGGGCAGCAACGACAGCAATGGACTGTCCCCCTAGTCTGGTTCGCTTGAATCGGGGAAGCGTCATTTTAAATAGAGAAGATGAACGGAGAGCTCTTGTAGGGGCATACAGTGTGAATCTTTTCTTTAGATAGGCTGGTCCTTGGTCATGGATCGCTCTGAACGCAAGTACCAGGGTTTTGGAACTGGAAACCAGTGGAGGTCAGACATATGGGACCAGACACTCTTCCATCTGGGGACGTTACAGAGAAGACGAACAGCGGCATTCTGAATGACCAACAGACTTTTGGTCAGATATGCTGGGATGCCGCTGAACAGGGAATTCGCGTAGTCCAGTCTTGCTAGGATGAGTGCTCGGGCAACCGTCTCCCTCGCCTCTCTAGGGAGTAATGGAAAGAATTTCCTGAGCATTCTCAAGGTGGAAAAACACGTTCCGGTCAGTTTTTTTATATGGTTCTCAAATTTTAGATCCTCTCCGAACCAAATCCCAAGATTTTTCGAGAGGCCAACCATTTCCTTAGGGCATGGGATGTTCGGGGGCCACAGCGCGTTTTTGAAACTTGGGGGGAAAGATCCAAAAAAGAGGACCTCTGACTTGTCCTCATGTATGTGGGCAACACACAGCCTATTCAAGTGTAAGTGGGGCTGGGCCCACTTCTCCCACCCATCCTGCCAGTGCTGGCCCATCCAGTAACACCTAAACTCCCCAATGTGTGTGACTGTCTAGAAGGAATACATAAAACCCAACTGTCAGCTGCATCCAGTCATGTGACCCAGAGACAGGCTATATGCACCGAATGACTAAGGCAAAAAAATGACACCTTTATAAAAGTGATTCAAAAAGGGGGTGGTGATGAACAGAGTGTCTGAATTAAGCAGACCGCTCTTACCCAGTCAAGAGATCAGGGCTTGATCCATCACCGTTATTTAGCTCACTGCATCACCCCAGTTCAGAACCTGGCTATATGCAAATTAGTCTGACCCAGTGCCTCATGAGAACGGTGATGGATCAAGCCCTGATCTTTGGACTGGGTAGGAGTGTTCTGCTTAATTCAGATACTCTGTCCATCACCAACCCCTTTTCTGAATCGTTTTGTCCACCATAAGCGTGGAAGGGTATACTCAGATGTGAGTCCCTTGCTCACTGCACCATCAGGATTCAAGCAAGCCGGGCCGAAGACGCTGAAATGCCAGAAACCGGTCCCCGGAAGCTTGTTTCCTTCCTAGTATAAGAATTGGCTTGGTAGTTTGGTCTGCCCTGTTCCCATGATGCACTGGGCCAGGGACAGACTAATTTGCATGTAGCCAGGTTCTGAGCTGGGATGGTGCAGTGAGCTAAAAAACGGTGATGGATCAAGCCCTGATCTTTGGACTGGGTAGGAGTGTTCTGCTTAATTCAGATACTCTGCCCATCATCACCCCCTTTTCTGAACCTTTATAAAAGTGGCATTTTCAGAATTGCATGTTTAAAGTAATAATTAAGTGGGAGGCACAACCAGTGCTGCAGGCCCAGTAGTAGTATTTAATTTAAAGGTGCAAGGCACATGCATGCCACCTTACTATGGACTTACAAGCAAATTAAATATGCCAATTGTGTATAAGCCAATATTACTATCTTTAAGACGGGAGCGTAAGCACTTTAGATCTGGTTAGCAGTGGTAAAGTGTGCAGAGGCCAGCAAAAATGAAGTCAGCAAAACAGGCCTGAAGACAAAACGTTAAAGGGAAACCACACTAGCAGTTGTAATCATGTTTTTCTCTTCCCAAATTGAAGAGGGAAGTTGTGTTTTGATTTATTGATGATCATGATGCTTCAATCTCATCTAAATACCGGTGTAGTTATGACATTATAATTTTTATTGTTTGCTGTAAATATTGATGTTATTGTGGTTACAAGTCAAAAAGACTGTTGGAGAATGTTGGAAAACCTAGCTTAATCTAAATTAGGTGTAAAATCCTAAACTAATTTTATTTCAAGCTTATTAATAGAAAATACGCCCATCCACCACAGATTTAGAATAGATATGAATACTGGGCAAAGAGCAAAGATTTGGATCTTGGCTAACCAGTGTATATAGTGAGGAAAATCTGGTTGGTCTTTGTTGGATAGACCCTTCAAAGTGATTAAAGGTTTCTCAATAAGGTCTCTCTCCTTAAGGGAGGTTTGCCTTCCAACCTTATGCATATGTTACTTGCTAAGATGTGTATGTGGTTTCTCCATGAATGCTGAACCCACAAGTGACAAGTAAGACTTTAATTTAGAACAGGAATCTGTCCTTCAGTAAATATATCATATATTTACCCTTGTCCATTCTTGCAGATAACTCTTTCACGGCTGAGACATTTCAAAGTGCTACATTTAAATTATTATATAGTGGTCCTTTCTGACTAATTGATCAGTGTTATCTTAACAACTATGGGGGCCCTGAACAAAAACATATATTAGTGGCCTGTTAGAAATAAGGTTTCTGGTTGGCTAAGGTTGGCGCTTCAGCCAGGCATACCCCACCACTCTAATCAGGGTAAGTTAGATACACAATGAGAATAACCTGTGCTTACACTCTGGTAGCTTAATGCAGAGCCGGCAGGCTTATCAGGCAATGTGCACAGGGCCGGACTGGCCATTGCAGGCACCGGGCAATCCCCCGGTACGCCGCATGGGTGGGGGCCGGTTTTGGGTCCCTGGGGGCTGTTTTTGTCACAGGCCCGTTTTTGCAGCATAGCTGCAAAATCGGCCCTGTCACAAAATCGGCCAAAAACCGGCCCCACAAAAAGCTGGGTCACCCTCTAAAACCTGTTAAGATGCGGCGCAGTCACGACGCCCATAGGTGGTTCACCGAGGAACTCAAGGCACTGAAACTTAGTCTCCGCCAGGCCGAAAGACGCTGGCGTCGAGGATATACTCCCGAGACAAAAGCTGTCTTCTCTTCTCAGCTGAGGGAATACAAGTCTGCTATAGCCCGGGCTAAATCCAGCTATTTCTCCAATAAGATTTTGAACTCTACTAACAAATCTAAAGACATTTTTTCTATTGTTGAGGAATTATCTAACCCGGCGAGAGTCACCATTGCCCCGCTTCCCTCCCAGCCTCTGTGTGACTCCCTGAATCAGTTCTTCGTGGACAAAATTGTTAAAATCAAAACCAGCATTTCTGCTCACGTTTCATCCACTTCTTTCCCCCCCAGCACTTCCTTTCACCCCATCACCCACACCCTATCCCAGCTCCCCCTCATTCCAGAAGAGATGTTTCTCTCCCTTTTGCTCAAAGTTTCTTCTGGCTCCCCTAGCGACTGTTGCCGCCCCTCTGCCCTGCGAGAAGCTTTTACTTCCTGCCCGGACCCCCCTTTAGCCCTCTTAAACAACTCTTTAACCTCGGGGGTGGTCCCGGGTTCCTTCAAACGGGCAGAGGTGGTCGCCATCCTGAAAAAACCCACGGCTGACCCGTCCACCATGAGCAACTATCGCCCTATCTCCCTCCTTCCCTTCCTTAGCAAAGTCCTGGAGTCCCATGTCACTCAAACCCTTACTTCTTTTATTGAGGACTCTTGTGTTTTGGACCCCCAGCAGGCTGGGTTCAGACCTGCGCATTCCACAGAAGCAGTCATCCTCTCTGTGATGGACGAACTACGCAGGGGCGCCGACTCTAACACCTGTCAGGCCCTGGTTCTTCTAGACCTGTCAGCCGCCTTTGACACGGTCGACCACGATATTTTGGTCGACCGTGTCAGAGAGGCTGGCATCCAGGGCACTGCCCTGGATTGGGTGCGCTCTTTTCTGACTCACCGCCATCAAGCTGTCAGACTGTCCCAGTTTTCTGCCTCTCAAGTCGAGCTGACCTGTGGTGTCCCGCAGGGATCCTCCTTATCCCCTCTCCTTTTTAATTTATACCTAGCCCCGCTTATCCGTTCCCTCCGCCAATTCAATGTCTCCGCGTTCAACTACGCGGATGACATTCAACTGGTCTTCACTATCGACTCCAGTGACCAATCCATCTCCACTTTCCAAAACACCCTCTGCTTCATCAGCGATTGGATGGGCACAAACCATCTGAAACTTAACCCCGACAAGACTGAGCTGGTGCTTGTCGGGGGGCCCTCTAATCCCTGACACTCTTCCTTTTGGCCTGCCAGTCTGGGCAGCCCCCCTTGCCCTGTCAACTCAGCAAAAAGTCTGGGAGTTGTCATAAGCAACGACCTTTCTATGACACCCCAGATCAGCGCTGTAGTCTCCTCCAGCCATTTCCAGCTCAGGAAAATACGCAAAATCTCCCGCCTACTTACCACCGATGCCCTCACTTTGGCCCTGCTTGCGTTAGTCATGTCTAGGCTTGACTACGCAAATGCACTTTACGTAGGCATTCCTGCATACCAACTTAGGAGACTCCAGCTGATCCAAAATCAAGCTGCCCGCTTGATCTATCATCAACCTAGAGATCAGCATGTCCAACCTCTCCTAAAAAGTCTCCACTGGCTTCCGGTTTCTGCCCGCTGCAACTTTAAGCTTGGTTGCATCATTTTTAAATCCCTCACTGGTCATGATCCCTCCTTCATTTCTTCTTTGCTTCATCCTTATGTTCCCTCCCGCACTCTTCGGTCATCTCAATTGGCCTTACTTTCTGTCCCCAGATTCAAGCGGAAGAAACACGGTGGCCTCAGGTTTTCTTTCTTAGCCCCGTCTTTTTGGAACACCTTACCTCTTTCTCTTAGGTTGCCCTCCCCCTACACCACATTCAGATCCTCCCTCAAAACTCACCTTTTCACTGTAGCTTATTACTAGCCGTCATTCTGTGTTATGTTATCTTCTGTCTCTCCTCCCTGCTCCCTCTGTATAGCGCCAAGAAACCTAACGGTGTTAGCGCGCTCAATAAGTTAATTTAACATAACATAACATAACCCTAACGCCCCCAACCCCCCCTCCCGGGGGGAGGAGGGGGCCGAGCACTTTGCCAGGGCTGGTTTTTGTTCCCAGTCCGGCCCTGAATGTGCAAAGCATTTGTGTAACACACAAACACACTGTAGCACAATGAATACACCACAAAAAGACTCCACATAGGTTTAAAAATATAGCTTATTATATTCTGAACAAGACAAGACCAAAACAATACAAATCTGATAAGTATTTTTCAAGATATCACTGTAAATGCATAACGGAAACACAGGGTTAGAAATGCATTTGCTTCTTTTTGGTTCTTTTCAATAAGACTTTGTGAGCTTGTAATGATCCAAGCCATGGAGCGATAAATGAGCTTCCTCACAAAGTACTCTACTCTGAAAGGGCTCACAGGTACTGACCCTAGATATTTAAGGTCAATGACTAAAGATCAATGTGATTATTAGGTTTTGTTTGCCCGTAACAGAGCGCTGAACATTGCGGGTCAAAAGGACACACTACCCGTTAGCAGAGAGTCGCCCTGGAATCTGAAGCCACTGTGTAAAGGGAATAAAGGTAGATGCACCAGTCTCCATCCTTCAGGAAATGTAGGGTGCATTGATTCGCTTTGAACCAGTTTTGGCAGTGAAGATTTGGAAGCAGGGGACTATGATGCAGCGGTCTCCCCGTCTCGAATCACGCTGGGATTGGCTGTTCTTTCTCTGATCATTTGTAGGGTGTTCCAAGCCATGCTGAGTTGTCTTTGGCAGTGCAGCTTTGGAGTAACAGTTGATTACTGTAGTCTGAGATCAGCAAGGCAGACACGACGATCCTTATGCATTTGTTTATAAAGACGGGTGCAGATGCTTGGTACAAAAAACCCATGATGGGTTGTGGCAGATGCAGCAGTTGGTTGCACAGGGGAAGTCATTTAGGGCCCTGAGACTTCCTGGCCAGGGAGGTGAAGGACTGGGTTCTTTAAGACCCAGCGGTGCCAGGGCACAACACCTGAAACCTTCGTGGGTAACCTGCTCCGGCGTACGAATCACAGAGACACGGGACACTTCCTTCGACGTCAAAGATTCAAGGTTTATTTGCTGCAGGGAACACAGAGATCACGACAAGTACACAGCGTGCAACTTGGGGAGACTGCTTCAAATTGGTTCTGTGGATCGCTCCTTTTATACAGTTTTTACCCATAGGATTACATTGAACACAAAAGTTTACAACTCGGTTCCCACCATTATCCCCCAGAGGGGTCGCTTTAGTCACTTTGAAACACATGAGGGCCAGAACATAAGTGCGGAAACATTTGGCGGTTCCCAACTGTAAAAACCATCTTCCCACCATTAGCAAATTCCAATCAGCAGTAAAACAGATCGAAATAGGAACAAGGACAGGTGTAGAGGAAGACGGAGACAGTGGGGAGATCGGAAAGGGTGTAAAAGGGGAGGTATCGGGAAACACGAGATACAGGCATCAAAGGGACGTGCCTAATGAGATGCACGGCTGAGACAATCAGTCCGTGCGGTAAGATGAGCCTCGAGCGGCGCCATCTGCCTTACAGTAGCAACCCCCTCGTCATAAAGACACTCACAAAGAACATGTGTCTTCCGCAAATATCTTGGGAGTCCCAGGGTCGCGAAGCGGACAACGTCCGTTCGCTGGCTACTTGAGGGCAAGAGACAAAATGGATGCCGTATCTAAGATGGAACCCGTGGGTACAGATGAAAAACCCACATAACAAACGAACGGTTTAAGTTAGCACAGCGAAACTGCGCACACTTACTAAACTCGTCATTTGCGGTTCAGAGATACCAGACTCGACTATATTCGTGCGAGTCGAAAACACCACTTACAATTGTCACGGAACCTCAGACGCTCCTTTTGCCCTCATGTAGGCAAGCACTAGTCGGAATCATATTCGATATTCATCAGACCATCGAGGTGTTGCTGTAGCATAGCTCTGTCCAACTGAGTCCCCTTGGTAACAGATGGTTGCCTCATACACGTTGTAGCACAGAGGCCACATAAGGCAGGACCACACTGCACACAAAGGCAACACGTGAACAGGAACACTACAACGACTCCGATGATCATCAGAATTTTCCAACCCCAAGTCGACATCAGGCCCCAAAACCATCCAAGTAGCGTCCAATCCCCTACATCCACGTGTATGGATTCGGAGATCTTATGCAACCTCGAGATGGCTTGATAGACAGTAGGAGCATTATCTGGAATGAAAATGCAGCAGCTCGAATGGATCACCTTACATACCCCACCTCGATCTGCTAAGATGACATCTAAAACCATACGGTTTTGTAACGTCATAAGTCTCTCCGCCTGAAGTTCTGTGGTGATATTACCAAGGGCACTGGCAGTAATATTAGCTGTCGATTCTACCACTCGAGTCAACTGTCTCAGGTTCCTACTATTGACCATAGGTCCCCAAAACGGGAGGAAACCCTTGAAAAAGTCTCCTGCCTCTTGACCGGCAGTATCCTCTTCGCTAATTACGCCTCGTACAACTCTAGTCTTGTGATAATCGGCATCTACAGTGAACGTCGGAGGCAACAGATTTGCAATGAAACATGAGCCCATGAAGTCAGCGGGCAACCATGTATATGCACGATCATAGCAGATAAAGTATGTGCCCTTGGCAGCCAGAAACACAGGGGACGAGGACATCGGCAGAATGTAATTTTCAGTGCAAGCACTTGCTCCAAGTCGGGCTTGCGATCTACGGCCACGACCCATAAGACAAAAATTACCAGTGTGGGGTACGACCCATATCGGAGGCGAGCTTTTAAGCTGCTTTTCGCTAGTGAACACACTATATTCACCTCTACTTAGGACCCTATAGGCCTGTACCTCTTCTTCGGGAATAAGCGAAGGATCATAGATCTCACTATCTAAATCCTCTATTGCTATCGACAAAGGTTTTTGATACGAGGTAGGACCAGAGTAGGGGGAACGTGGTTCTCGAATGGGGTGGAAACCCAGTGCGCTTCGAAACATTGTTTGAAATGCTCGAGCTGACCCTTGGGAACTATACGGTAACACCAGATATGGAATTCCCTTATCTGTAGTATGTGGCATCCACCCACACACCCAACAATTAGTAGTATTAACCACTAACTGATGCTGATGGAGGAGCTGAATAAAGGAATTGTTGCGGAATTCTACACGTCTAGCCTGTTCGTGTTCCGGTAACATGTGAAAGGAATGGGGAGAAGCAGTAGAGGTAAGATTAGGGTAAGGAGTAGGAGTAGGTGTAGCAGGTAAGAAGTAAGACATCGTGTAATACACCCCACCCGCCAATAATGCAGAAGCAGTCAAGAACAATACAAACAGTTGGAATATGAAACATTTGGTTCGACTGAGTTGCTGCAGCTTGAATCTGTGGACTTGAGCTCCCTCCAAATCATTTAGCTTCGAGAATGCCATTCCCTATGACCGTCCGCAACGTTTCTTGACGCACTTCGTTCTGTGCAGTAATAGTCAATCCCTAGGAGTTCCCAGGAACCGACGGCCTTTAACCTAGCGTCAAGACCTACTGTCCAGAAGGAAGTACGCGCGCGGCCCTACGGCCTTCAATGCACAATATGTATGTATGCAAAAACAAAGTCTCTCAGCTGTAAAGGCAAAAATACAAGGAATGAAGCTCAATATATATACAAAAATAATTACAGTAATACGAAAAGTTCAAAACTGATCACGGAAAATGGGATAATGCAATCGTCGATACAGCAAAGCAAGATCTTTTTATTTGTCCTTAGTGCGAGATCGCAAAAAGTATCGGGTTTTCCCAGGACGTGTCTGCTCGTCAAACAAAGGATCCGTTGAAGAGACAGCGTCCTGCTGATCAGTTGAGTGTTCTGGTCTTGAGTCTTTTGATGCTAATTGTTCAACAGTGTCTTTCTGCTGCGCTGAGGGTTCTTCAACAAGCTGTGCGTCGCTAAAAGGCACAAACGCCGGCAATGTTTCTGTTTCAGATGACGCAATGCCTCTCCTTACCCACGGGTCTGCCGGCAAAGGGATGGGGACTCGTTTGGTGTGCGTAGCATGCACCCAATTTTTACGTCCCTCAAGACGAACGGCAGTCCTCGTGGCCAGGAGCACTTGATGGGGTCCGGTGAACCTCGGGTCCAGGTTATTTTTGCGTGAAAAGTTCCTTGTCACCACCCAGTCTCCGGGCTGGAGCTGGTGGCCTGGACCCTCCGTCTGCGTCGGCAATGCGTCGTAAACCTGTTGGTGAATTAACCTCAGTTTAGCAGTCAAGTCATGTAGATAATCGATCAACATTGGGTACTCAAGATCAGAAAACATTCCTGGCCTAGGAACCCCCCACACATTCGCAGGACGGCCGAACACTATTTCATAGGGACTAAGCCCTACTCGGGAGTGTACAGTCGCCCTAGTTGACAGTAATGCTAAAGGCAAAGCGTCAGGCCACGAAAGACCAGTCGTAGCCTGAATCTTCGCTAGCTTTAGTTTAAGGGTGCCGTTGTACCCTTCAACCAATCCAGCTGACTGGGGATGATTGGCGCTATGGAATTTCTGATTAATTCCAAGGCCCTTACACACACTCTTCATCACACTTCCAACAAACTCACTTCCGTTATCTGACCACACGACTCTAGGCATTCCATACCGAGGAAAGTATTCCTTCAGTAGGATTTTCGCAGTAGACAAAGCAGTATTGTCTTTGAGAGGATAGGCCTCGATCCATCGGGAGAATGCGCAAACCACCACTAAAACGTATTTCAGGTTATTGCATCGCTCCATATGGATGAAGTCCAGTTGAATCACCTCAAAGGGATACGAAGGGGGAGCAAAACTGCCAGGAGGAGTTGGGGTTCCTTTGCCAGGATTGTACATTATACACACCATACAATTCTTCACCAGACGTTCAGCACATTTCGTAATGCCGTCATTCTTCCACACAGGAGCCAGCAACTTACAAATACCTTTCGCGCTAATATGTGCTAACCCATGCGCCATTGTCACAACGGCCAGCACATACGCATCAGGCAACAACCATCTTTTCTGATCCGACAAATCAATCCAACAACCATTCGCATCCAACTTTCCCGTACTTTCTTTCCACTTCGTCTTTTCAGTCTCGGTGGCCTCATTCTGAATTGCTTTCACACTCTCGATTGTGTCTTCACACATACTCGATTCTGTAGGCCACCTAACCGAACTCGTCACATACATTCGAGTGCTAAGGTTCCGGGCAGTCTCCTTAGCAGTCTCATCCGCAAACGCATTACCACGACCAACATCATCCGTCACCTTACGATGCGCACTACATTTAACAATCGCAACTTGCGTAGGCAAAGTCAATGCATCCAAAAGATCATTCACAAGCTGGCCATGCTGTATCTTCGTACCGTGCGACGTCAAGAAACCTCTCTCTCTCCACAATCGTCCAAAGCTGTGAGCAACACCAAACGCGTATTGACTGTCGGTAAAAACATTCACACGTTTCCCTTTCGCCAACACACACGCTCTAGTAAGAGCAATCAGCTCCGCAGCTTGGGCAGAATTCTGATTCAACCTTGCAGTCTCAACAACAGTATTCAATGTTACAACAGCATAAGCAGTAGTCACATCGCCATTCGGCAACTTAAAACATGACCCATCCACATACAAAGTGCCATCCGGATCTTCCAATGGGGTGTTTTTAAGGTCCACTCGACCTTTTGTTTCCTCTTCAGTCCTCAAGTAGCAGTCATGTTCTGCTACTTCATCTGACTCTGTGCTAATTGGTAACAAAGTTGCCGGGTTCAGAACGTTACAACGTTTTATCTGAATGTGGCTTGCCAAGAGCGTCAATTCGTACCCAGACAACCTCGCACTCGTCAAGTGCTGAGTTTTCGTTCGATTCAAAAGAGTATCGACTGCATGCGGAACCATCACCGTAAGCATATTATCCATGACCAATCCTGCTGATTGTCGGATGGAGACCGCAGCTGCCGCTGTTGCTCGTAAACAACTCGGCAATGCTCTAGCTACTGGGTCCAAGGTCGAGGAAAAATATGCACATGGACGTTGCTTACCACCAAAAGGTTGCGTTAAGACACTCAACGCACAACCTTCCCTCTCGTGAACATATAACGTAAACGGCTTACTGTAATCAGGGGTACCTAACACAGGAGCCGAACACAATGAATCACGTAGTTCAGAAAAACTTTTCTGACATTCTTCCGTCCATGGTAAAGGAGTTGAAACATCCTTACACGTAAGAGCCACCAATGGTTTCGCTAGCAATGAAAAATTTGGAATCCATTGCCTGCAGTACGACGTGATACCTAGAAAGGCACGCACATCTCTTTGGGTTTTTGGCACAGCCATTCGCGCAATCGCTGCAATTCTCTCTGGGGTCAATCTCCTTCCCTCCTTTGACAATAAGTGACCTAAATAGGTTACTTCTTGACAACAATATTGGAGTTTAGAAGGTGACACCTTATGATTTAGCTCACAGAGATGTTGCAGCAACGACACCGTAGCAATTTTGCAAATGTCCTGAGTATCAGCAGCCACCAATAAGTCGTCGACGTATTGGATCAAAGCCGCACCGACCGGCAACCTAAACGCATCCAGTTGACCCTTCAAGGCTTGGCTGTAAATAGATGGACTTTCACAGTAGCCCTGAGGAGCGCGTTTGAACCGGAAGCTGCGGCCACCGAGAGAGAAACCGAAAAGGTCCCTGCTCTCCTCGGCAATCGGGATGCTGAAAAACGCATTTTTCAAGTCAATCACCGAAAACCACGATGCAGAAGCTGGGATCAGAGTCAGTAGCGCCGTGATGTCAGGCACAATGGGAAATTGAGGAACCACAATTTTATTTACCTCCCGTAAATCGATAACAAAGCGATAAACAGGCGGCTTTGAAGGATCAGTACGTTTAAGAATGGGCAGCACAGGGCTGTTGCACACGTTTCCCCGAGTCTCTTCAATAACATCTTTCTCGATCAAATCATAGATGATCGCCAACAGTGCTCGTTCACCATCAAGGGAGATACGATATTGGGGAATACGTGGCAACCGCACATTAGATTTCAACTGAACAACATAAGGGGAGATATCAAGGAGGCCCACGTCATTTGGACCTGTTGCCCACAAAGACGCAGGAAGAGAACTCAATTCCGGTGGGAGCTTATCAAGGGACAAATACATGGGAGAGACAACCCTCTCTCCTAACGTAAGCTTTACACCCGCAGGAGAACAATACAAAGTTGCGTACAAACGTTTAAGCAAATCCAGGCCCAAAAGATTTTCGCCACAACCCGTGGTTAAAATTAACGGAGCTTCTAGCTCACGTGGCCCAATTTTAAGGGGCAAAGGGCGCGAAACTGGATTGCTAACGGGGGCGCCAGAGAATCCAACGGAAACATTTGTTAAGCCAGACAAAGGTGCGCCAGGGAGTTTCGAATGCATGATAGAACTTTTCGCTGCACCAGTGTCCAACAGAAAAGGCTCAACGACGCCCGATGTAGCAACTGCGACGTAAGGCCCTCTCTGATCAACCGGAACTGATACCACTCCCTCTCCTTGTCTTTGGCTGTCCTAGTAATTACTGTCGTCAGTTCCCTGATCGACGTAATAATCGTCTACATTGTACTGCGCAGATCGTCCTTGCGATGATCCACGTTGATCGAAACAATTATTAGGATTGGATGAGTTATCTGAGCGATCATTCTGAGCACCACGACCTCTACCACGTGATGTTTGCTGTGAACCACCACGACCTCCTCTAGATGAGTTACCATTGTTACGTTCATTCAAAACAGGGCAATTGAATTTAATGTGTCCCTCCTGTCTACAATAAGCACATTGATTATACCCTAACGAGGATCTTTGGGAGGAGGAGTCATTACGGGTTTGGGATCTGTTCGATTGTGGCTGTGACCTATTCTGTTGCGAATTATTCTGATTTGACCGCGGAGGATACGCTTGTTGCAATAACACTTTAGTTTTGAGCTCTTTCGTCTTTTTATCAGCACGGTCGTTCTCTTCTTTCTCTCTATTCTCATAGTATTGCGCCGTAGCCAATATCTGAGCCGAAGTAGAAACGGCCCATGCACTTTCCGAATTTCTCAATTTATTGCTCAAGTCGGGCAATAAATTCGAAACAAATTTATCCACAAACAATCTCTGACCACCCTCGGTGCCCATATCCTGACCACTATGGTCGATGAATGCTTCCTTGAACCTCGTAAAGAAGTCGGAAACACTCTCATCTTTCTTCTGCTTACAGGCTGACAATTTGTCCCAGTTCACCTTCATAGCTGGCATAAGAGTTTTCATTAGCGTAATAATTCTTTGAGGAAGGTCAAGAATCAACTGATCGGGTTTAGTAGCCGCTACTTGTCCGGCGTCTGCCGCTACAATGGCAGCCCAAGCACCACCTAATTCAGCCGGGTGATTTTCCTGTCGAATCTTTGCCCATACCGGTTGCGGCACGACATTGCCAAACAACATATCGATATCGGCAAGATTCATTACCGTAGCATCTACAAGCTGTGATAATTCTTTGTAATACCCTGTAGGATTCTTGCGTGGGTCAGGCAAAGATTGCTTCACCTGTAACACTTCCGAGCGTTTCCATGGGAGATGTATCCATACTTTCTGGAAATGCGCCAATACCGGAGGTTGAGCATTCGGATCAGCTGGTATCCAAACCGGCGGAACTTCACGCATAGGATATTGGCCAGACTCGTCTGGTTGTTTTTCAATATCCTCAACAAATAATGCATGAGGGATGGGAGCGGGACGAAGAGATAGCAATCGTTCAACAGCACGTCGAACGTTAGTATCCACTATCAGCCCATTTGCGAACTGAAGCTGGAGATCAGACAGAGCGGTGAGCACCCCGTCAGGCGCATCGGCCGCTATTTGATCATAAAGGAACTTACACATTTCATTAAACACATATCTCTGGGTTGGTATATTAAATTGACAAAATGTTTCGAGGACAACACGGGGTGGACATCTAACAGGATTTACCATCCAACCCATCGCCATATTATATAGCGCAACGCGTTCTCTGTTTCCAGGAAGCTGACTACGTCTCTGAAGACCATCGGAACCAGCGGACCCATGAACAGGTCCGAGCGAATGAAAGAAGCTAGTCGCAAGAGGAGAATTGCGACTACGAGTAGAGGGAGAAGAATAAGACACAGGACTAACAAGAGAAGGAGTAGAAACAGTAGCAACAGCAGGAGTTAACAAAACAAGAGCAGTAGCAGGAGCAGTAGCGGGAACAGGAGTATGTGGAAGCGGAGGAGCAGTAGGAATAGAAACAGACAAAGGAACAGGAACAGTCGGAAGAACCGGTGCAGGTTGAGGAACAGGCGGAGGAGGAATAGGCGGAAGAACAGGTACGGCAGGGACCACAGGAGCTGCGGTACCCTGTACGTACGGAGGTGGCGACTTCATAAGATAAGACATTAAGGGATCCTCAACTGGCTCTTCCTTCTTTTCCGACTCCGTAGGCAAAGCGGGGTAACATTTATCTACAGTCATACGCTGTAATCGGTCAAACACTTCCTTATCCTTAACCTCCTTATCTCGCTGAAATTGCTCTGCTTTCTTCACTATGGTAGCAACATTATCTCGCTGATTACGTTTAGTCTGTCTGATTTCTTTCTGTCGGGCTTCTTTGCGCCACAACCGAAAGGCATCAAACATGGCCGGCCTTGACTTTCTTTCGAACAATTTAATCTCTAGATTGTCTAAAATCGGGGCTTCGAAGCTACCATGAGGTGGCCAGCGAAGGTCGCCGTCCTTTTTCGTATATTTAATCCAGTAATCGTTAAAGGTAACTGGGCCTAGCCCATGCTTACTATAGAGCTCATACGTGGGAGTTCCAACCGGAGGTATCGGACACGAGTCCTCCAGTCGGGAATCCATACCACAAGGTCTGAAACAACTAAACAAAGTACTGCGACCAGGCATCTTGCACACTAGCCGAGTTGCACAAACTTCAAGGGTTACGGGATTTACCAAGTCCCAGCAAAGAACAAAACCCTCGGTTTTTGGCGGCTGCAGTCGTCAAACAACACAACAAAGTACGCTAGCAAAGTGTCACCGACAAAAACACTCACACAGCGTTAACAACAAAAACACTCGCTAAAGTGTCAACAACCAAGAACTATGGGAGCGACCCACAAATACTTAACTCAAAAATCGATGGCGTCACCAGGAAGGCCCGTCAATCGTCTCGCTATACCAAGGTCTACGCCAGGCGCCAAAACAGGTCTACAGTCAGGGCAGCAGTCCGTCGCAGCCGTCCGGAGGCGGGAATCTTCGCGGGAAAAGTCTTCGGGCCACTTATTTCGACAACAGGATCGATGAAGCGGAGTGCACCTTCCCTCGGAGATTTCACACGAAGTTCCTCACGATCGTCGGGCTTGGACCGGTACCACTGATGCAGCCCCACGACGGGCGCCAACTGAAGGACTGGGTTCTTTAAGACCCAGCGGTGCCAGGGCACAACACCTGAAACCTTCGTGGGTAACCTGCTCCGGCGTACGAATCACAGAGACACGGGACACTTCCTTCGACGTCAAAGATTCAAGGTTTATTTGCTGCAGGGAACACAGAGATCACGACAAGTACACAGCGTGCAACTTGGGGAGACTGCTTCAAATTGGTTCTGTGGATCGCTCCTTTTATACAGTTTTTACCCATAGGATTACATTGAACACAAAAGTTTACAACTCGGTTCCCACCATTATCCCCCAGAGGGGTCGCTTTAGTCACTTTGAAACACATGAGGTCCGGAACATAAGTGCGGAAACATTTGGCGGTTCCCAACTGTAAAAACCATCTTCCCACCATTAGCAAATTCCAATCAGCAGTAAAACAGATCGAAATAGGAACAAGGACAGGTGTAGAGGAAGACGGAGACAGTGGGGAGATCGGAAAGGGTGTAAAAGGGGAGGTATCGGGAAACACGAGATACAGGCATCAAAGGGACGTGCCTAATGAGATGCACGGCTGAGACAATAAGTCCGTGCGGTAAGATGAGCCTCGAGCGGCGCCATCTGCCTTACAGTAGCAACCCCCTCGTCATAAAGACACTCACAAAGAACATGTGTCTTCCGCAAATATCTTGGGAGTCCCAGGGTCGCGAAGCGGACAACGTCCGTTCGCTGGCTACTTGAGGGCAAGAGACAAAATGGATGCCGTATCTAAGATGGAACCCGTGGGTACAGATGAAAAACCCACATAACAAACGAACGGTTTAAGTTAGCACAGCGAAACTGCGCACACTTACTAAACTCGTCATTTGCGGTTCAGAGATACCAGACTCGACTATATTCGTGCGAGTCGAAAACACCACTTACAATTGTCACGGAACCTCAGAGGGAAGCCAATAAGCCTTTGTAGAACACTTAGGAAGAGCACCACAATAGCAATCAGGCAGCAGGAGACCAAAACAAGGCAGGTCACAACGTGACATTCCCTCCTGCAGCTCAAGAAGCAGCAAGCCAACACAGCAGAGCAGTTAGAAGAGGGACAGTCCCTCTTGGCAGCACAGCACAGCTGATCCTTATTGCAATGTGCAGGTTTAGAACCAGCGATGTCTGGTTACTGGTCCGAAAATATCTGATTAGATGGAGTCAGAGCTTCCAGACACATACCCTAGAATGCCTTCGAAGTGGAGGTGACTTCAAAGGAACGTCTTTGAAGTGCACAGGTCCCCTTTCAGCCCAGTCCTGTCTGCTAGGCTACCCGGTGGAGGTGGTCAGTACTTTGTGTGAGGGCAAGATACTATCTATTAAAATGTATGTTAACCTCCTCCCCTTCCCTCCTGCCTAGGAAGACCCATCAGAATGCAGATGTATTCAGACACAGCTGAGTGGCCTGTGTTTGTGGCTGTCTAGAGGGAATGCACAAAGTATAGCTGCCACCCAAACCCAGACGTGCATTGGAGACAGGCTGTTAGGCACAAAAAGAGCTAAGGGGAGAGAAATGGCCACTTTTTAAAAGTGGCACTCCTAAACTAGAAATGCCAACTCCAACTTTACCAGTAAAGAGCATTTGTCATTACCAATCCAAAGATATTAAACATCAAGCAGCTACTCCTCTGCAATCAGGAATTACAGCTTCCAAGTATTTTAAGGAATCCCTCATTATAACCTAAGAGAGGAGCAGGCCTCACAGTAGTGTCTGTCACTAATTGGACATGTAAGACATATAGGTACAAGTCCTACCTCTTAATTACCTGCCCCTAGGGTCACTTAGGGCCTACCATAGGGGTGACTTGTATGAAATAAAAGGGGGGATTAAGGCTTGACATGTAGTTTTAAATGCCAAGTCGCAGTGGCAGTATACTGCACACACAGGCCCTGCAATGGCAGGCCTGGGATAGATTTGAAAGGCCACTTATGTGGGTGGCATAATCAGTGTTATAGGCCCACTAGTTGCATTTAAAATACAGGCTCTGGGTACATGGAATATCGCATTACACAAAACGTACAAGTTAAACTAATATGCCCATCAGGTATACAGATCACAAACATTTTTAGGGGGAGCACATGCCCTTTAGCACTGGCTAGGAGTGATAAAACGCTCAGAGTCCTAAGACCTACAAAAAGAGAATCAACAAAACAGGAGGTAAAATGCAAAACGTGTGGGAAAACATCACCCTAAGGATGCAAGGTCCAACATTGCCCCTAGTCAAAACAACTTTGAAGTACTTTTACGCATCTCTGCTAAATGAAGCCCTATGATGCTATATATAGAACTATACGTTAAAGGTTGAGTTCTAGAATTAGATAGCAGTATGAGAGAAAAAGTTTACTTTCACAGGGACCTCTGGGAAGGTGGGGGCCCTGGCAATTGCCCACGTTGCCGATGCCTGAAAACGTCTCTGCATTTGATGTATTTATTTCTCTGTTAACAAGCTCTCTCAAGGAACCAGGAGCAGCCAGCGTGACTCGGTAGCTCCACATAATAATGGCTGCCAGCCCCCTCACATAAGCACTACACAGTATATAGTCTAAGCAGAGTGCCTGGACAAAAACGTTGCCCCTCCAAGAGCAAACGCTGTGTAGAACGTGTTCCTGCACCTTATCTAGAAAAAATATGGACTCGTGGTATATATTCAACCGAATACTTTAAAGTGGGAGGGACCTCTATCTTACACAAATTCAGCAAAGGAAAAAAATGCCTGTGACTTCAACGTTTATAAATGGAATTCATTCCCCCCCCCCCCCCCCCCCCCCCATGTTCTATGGCCTTAAACGATTACTGTTCTTTTGCACATGGTATCATTTTAAATTGTGTGAAAATAACCTGTCCCCGTTAGCCATATATCATTAATTTCTTTCAATTATTTTTCTCCCACGTGCCAATTGAAAGAAATGATTTTGTACCTGCCCCTGAAAGCTAAGATGTTTCTTTTGGCTATACCAATCTTTAAGGAACGCTTGCTTGGATAATGAAATAATTCCTCAACGGCATGCCGGAGCACAACTAGAGTTAAATCAAGGAGAATGATGTCCTCAGCATACATTATGGTGTGCAAGTACTGATCCCCCAAGGCGAGTTGTAGGAAGAGGTTTGAATGCTCTTGGAAATGCATGTAAAAATACAAGAATAAGGCAGAAATGTCGAAAGGAAGACTTGCCTGAAACCTTTCTGAATTGCTATTCAAGTCAGGAGACACCCATCTGCTCCCATCAGGACCTTGCACAAAGTTCATGAATGGGGAACAATGAATTATGTCAAAATGTCTTTATGAATTTCAAGAGTGCATAACGTATGGCACAGTTGGGCCTGTGTACATGATCAAAAGCTGGGGGAAAACCGATAAAAGCCATGTAGACACCTGCCCCCATCCTAACATGTTTATTAATACCACGCTATGCTGCCCTTCTAGCAACAAAACCAGAAGTAGCAGTACAAAAAAACTGTCACCAGCAATGCTTCCCATAAATCACTGTCTCTTTGATTACAGATGCCCGGATCCTGGTCACGTGCGGTGCGTGCCACTGGAAAATCTTGCTTCGGAAATATAATTTGATATTCGCCCAGCTGTAGGAGCGAGAGGAGAAGTTGAATCTGTAAATGTAGACATGTTAGATGAAACCATAGTGTCTAATGCAGTATTAATACAAGCATAGAAATCAGCAACACATTCCATCCGAACATTTTCTGGAATTAATATTGCACAGGCGACTATTTGGTACCTGTAAGCAAGAAATTGCACATAAAAAAATCATTTGTGCTTGTTTTCGCCTGTGGCTTTCTACAAATGACATCTTGACCTGTGACATGACGACAGTATAAACAATATTTATGATGCTTCTTTCTCAGTATCTGTATAGGTTTTACCTTGTTAGGAACATATGCCTTGTGCTCATAAACTGCAAAGGAGTTGATTTTTAAGGGCAATTACTGTTCCTTTTCACCCCTTTTCACAACTCGGTGCGTGGAATTTGAGTCTCGTTCGTCTAAATTATTAAGAAAATAGTATTATAGTTTCATATTCTTCAATCATCTTGTTCAGAGGTGCAGGGACGTTAGCCTTTGTAGTATCATATGCGTTTCTGTGGGTGGTGGAATGGAGTGTGGTGATGTGTAGACGTGTACATGAAACGTGCACTTCAGATGCACAGCTTCTCAAGTTCCATATTGAATTTTGATAGGTGGACAGTTCAAGCACTCGTTGGAGAAGATGGTAATCACCTCATTAATTATCAATGGCTTCCAACTTAAAAACAAATGAAATGATGTATATGCTGTAATTACATAGTTAATTATTGATGAGCAGCTACGACTCTTGCTCGTGAAACCTGACCACTTGCCATCCAGCCAACCATTCATCACCGAGCAGCCCACTTCTCTCCTCTTGTCAAGCAGAGACAAACCTTGCTGTCCTGCCTTGGGTGTGGGTGGAAACAGCTCCAGAGATGATTCATGATATCTCCATTGCATCAACCCTAAGAGTGATTGCTTGAGCATACCCTTCCCCTTTTATATCCAAAATTATTAGAAGACAGGCAATCTCTTCATTCTCTTCTGCTGTCGGGATAGCACTCAAGGCATTCAACAGCTCTTTACTGAACATTTTACCTGGGGGCAGCGACGGCTCGTCGAGGGAGTTACGGTGGGGCAGGAGGGCGGGGAGGGGGAGGGGCAGGGCGGAGGTTGCTAAAAACCGGCATATGGATAATTGCAGGTAAGTAAACAATTTAATTAATAAAACGAATTTCGTAGCTCGCACTGCATTGCATTTTGCGATGCAAGGCGCACTACGAAATTCGTTTTATTAATTAAATTGTTTACTTACCTGCAATTATCCATATGCCGGTTTTTAGCAACCTCCACCCTGCCCCTCCCCCTCCCCACCCTCCTGCCCCACCGTAACTCCCTCCACGGGCCGTCGCTGCCTGGGGGATGTAAACATTAAATAACAAAATCGAGGTCCTATGGTCTTCTGTGAACATTGTAAATGAACCATGACTCGTAATATAGATGTTACTTAAGGGTTAATACTTCATAGTCCAGAAGACTCACTGAGAGAAGTACTACAAGCACCCATTAAGCATGATTTGTATTTGGTTTTGAATTACATAATCCCAGAAATATTGCATAATATTATATTTAAACCTTGGCTAAGCAGAGGAATATAGACCGCCCTAGTACCTGTTAGCATTCAGGGCACCTGCTAGCTCTGCACATGACGGGTCATTATCCCCTCCTGCTACTGGGGAATTGCCTTCTGGTCCCACCCTTTACCACTCTATTCCGGGGCCAGTACTAGTTCTAATTACTCGAGCTTCAAAAAAAATCTGAGCACACTGGCGACAAGACAGAGGTTCTACCCAGAGGAAAGGAGGAATGGTCAAGTGGAGAAGTTAGCGAAATAAAGTGTATTCCATTCCATTTCAGTAATATTATTCTTTATCCCAATAGTTTTCTTTTCGCATTTGCTTTGTGTAATCTATGATCATAGGTCTGGATGAATTCTGCAATATTGGGAATTCATTATTGATTTTTTGGACACGTTTTTTCCCTCCCTGTCAGGATGTTGTTGGGTGAGCAGTTGGGGACCAGAGCCACAGCAGGTGAATTACGCCGAGTGCGAGAAGGGCTTATGGTGGCCACAAACCTGTTGATCGGCAATCTGCGACCAGCACCAAGCAGGAGACGCAGGCATGGGTCAAAACACGCACATATTACATTGAAGAAGGGCACGCCCATGGTCACCAATTTAGCATCATCTTGGCTCAAGCAAAAAAATTCTGAGCGAGGAAAACTCCATTTGTTTTAAGTTACAAATTGAGTTTTGGTTAAAACCTAAAGTAAACATATTTCTCTGTGGAAACACATGCAGGTAGGTGGCCAGTTCGAGGTGACTGGGGTGGGGCGTTGTACAGTACATCCTGAGACCTGCCTGACAGCAATGACGACTGCAGAACGTTCTTAATTGCACAGTTTATCATAGCAGGCCTCAGGGGTAGAGGCAATGAATGTAGATGGGTCATAAAGCAAGAGGGAATGGGCAATCTATAGGTTTCCATCAGAGGTCTTCATACATGGAGAAATGAGAGTAGCCCTCCAACAATCCTGGCTGCTGCTTATTCTGTAGCCAATCAAACCCTTTAAGACATAGCAGCAGTAGTCCACGTATGTCCTCCTCTTCAAAAGGATGACTATTAACAGGAGCAGCTATCCCAAGAGAAAAACTAAACAGGCTTTGAAACTCAGAGGAGGTCTGAGCACCATACACAGCTCTTTAAAGAAGATTGCAGGGACGTCAGAAGCCCACCTAGATCGAGGGTGACTTTCATCTATTATAAAGGTTCCACCTGACTCATACAAGTTGGGGTGGACATAACTTGTGTACGTTTTTGTAGCATAATCATGCAGAATTACCTAAGAATTCCGCAACAATATGCAGAACTATATGAGAGGTTTGATCCTGCCTTTAGTGCTATTTCTCAGTGCAGAAATGGATGTGAGGAAGATTTTACGCTAAGAAATAGCGATAAATGCTACAAAAGACAAATAGCAAGCAAGAGAATTATTCCTCAATAGCCCAAAACAATTATGCGCTATTTTCCTAAATGTTAAACTTACTGTTAATTATGCAGGCAAGTGTAATTGTAGGTATTCTGTGTCAAAGAGTAATGCAGAATTACCGATATTACTCCGAATATACCGGCATAATTCATCCAATGCCAACTTGCTTTCAGAGATTAAATGGTTGGTGTACAGGACTAGATATCTGCCAATAGCCTATCACTAGAAGAGGAACATTCCTCTGCCTACCTAACTCTCTCTGGCCTTCCTCCATGGGACACATCCACATCTCCAACTCCTTTGTCTGTCTTTTAAGAAGGAAATTCCGTTCTAAGTTTTATGTTTGGTATATAAAGCCTTTTACCACACTGTCCCCAAGCTGCTTTCCTCTCTTTTCTCATATTATAGTTGCTCAAAATCTCTTAGATATGGATCCTTTTCTATTCTTGATGTTCCACATCATTGCTGAGCTACATGTTAAAGAAGGTTCTTTAGGATCCTTGGCCCAAAACTTTAGAATGACCTCTGTCTTTAGCTGCATCAGACAACCCAGAACCTTCCTGTGGAGGGGTGATTGGAAATCAGGTTTAGGAGGGTAGTCTGATTTACAATTGATGGCTTTAATAGCAATATCAAGCAGATATGAAAACCAAGTCACGAGGGGGAATAAAAATTAATCTCAGAGCAAAGTTTATTGTGGAGATAGAGAAGTTATGGGTGAACTAGGTTCTCTTGTAATGTCTTGTTGGGATGGTGCCACCAGTGCTCCTCAAAAAGAAGAATGACCAGGTACGAATCCTGACAAAGTTCTTTCAATACTATCCCTGACCGAACCATGTTAGGTAATTTTTCCCCTCTGTCCCTGATATTTCCTGCTGCTAGAGTTATTGTGCGGAAAAATAACACAAGACAAAATGTCTCATCGGCACTTAGCTCCCATATATTCACCCATAAATTGTTGTGGGTGATTAAGCAACCGTTGGTGGCGCCCACCTTTCATCTGTAAAGTCGTCTTACTCCGCATTACTCTCCCCATCCTCTCCTCCTCTTGCTTTGTCAGCCTCTGGTTCCTTTTCATCCTCCTGAGGTTTCTTCACTTGTGGGTCACTTGTGGGTCACTGGTGTCCTTCCTCTTCGCATCTCTGGTGGGCAGTGTTTCCACACCTCATTTTATCCCCCTTCTCTGCTGATCATTCATTCCGCATCCTCTCAATTTCTTTTTTCCCTTGTTACTGTCCTCATAGGCTTTTCTTTCCTTCTCTCTGCCCCCTTCCTATTTCCTCCTCTCTGTCTACCTACTGCCCTTTGTCTCTTTCTAGGTTCTCTTGCTGGTCGCGACTTTGTGCCATGGGAACCGCCCTAATTTTCTCAGATAAGTGTTCTGGCTGCTGTCTGGTACCTTCACACTTCCTATAACAAAATGCTGAAACATCTTTTCTGTTAAAGGTTGTTCCGCTGCTCCTCTTGTCTCTCGGTTATATATATATATTACCTACTGGCAAAAGCCAGTAGGTAGTTATAGTTAGGATCTACTTTCCATAGGAAATCCGCATCATTCTACTGGGAATAACTTTGGCGTCGGTGGACGAATCTTCGCGAATTTCTTAAAGTAGGTGGCCCTCTCTGCTCCGCTCCTTCCCTGAAAATGTGGAGGGTATTCATCAAGCGGGGGCCGAGATAAAAGGGGGGTCCCAAAACGTGTTTTCCCCATGTTAATTTCCATACGGCAGTCAAACTCACTTTAGGCCCGAACGGCTGAATGAATTTCCACCAAACTTGGCAAAATTGTAGGGACTGGTAGCCCGATGTGCCTTTGCTATGTCCCAAGATATGTGCTCCAGTGGATTTTGAGTAATTTAGGTTCAAAAAAATATATATATCTATAAGCGCGCCCCGGTACGCGCACCGGGGAGCGCACCGGGCGCGCCACGCGAGGTGCGCGCGGAAAGCTGATTGGCTCTCGGGTGTTTGTAAACATTCCAAACAGACTGGAGCAGCCGCCATCTTGTGTCTCGGTAGGATAGAGAAACAAGAGGGGCCAAAAACAAAGGGGACAATAACCAAAAGGGGGCAGGGTAGACCCCTCCTGACCCCCTAGGTTTGATATGGGGGACATAAAAGGGCCCCGGCGCTGAAAACAAAACAAACAAAACAAATCGATTTTTGCGGGGGGAGCGACCGGTACGTGCCCCGGTATGCCGGGGAGCGTACCATTGAGAAAAAAGCATGACAGAGTTTCCCCAAAAAGTTGCTTTTTTTATACATTAGAGGTAGTTCTAAAAAGAACTGTTGTTTTTATTCTTTTTGTTGTTTTATAATTTTTTATTGTTTTTTTGAACATTTTTTACTTTTTTTTGACTTTTCTGAACACTTTTATATTTATTTTGTATTTTTTAAGCGGAGAAACAAAAAACAGGGAATTCTAAAGGGCTTAAAAGGAGCAAAAAAAAAAAGCGGAAAAAATTAATGTTTCCTTGGGCACTTGTGGTTATCCCATGCACGGTTAATAAGTGTTACCATTTAATATATGGTGTCACTGACTATGGTCATGCAGATGCAATAGGACTTCATTATGGTTTCCACAATATTTACAGGCGACACTGTAAATTTTATGGTCATAACAGTCATATGAAAGAACTGGCCATATGCCGCAGGGAATTTTCTACGTTATTTGGATCAAATAGTCATTTCATGTGTTATATGCATCATAATACATGAGAAAGGAAAGGATGATACACAAAATGGGGACACCCAACAAACTGTGCCCTATATCAATCAAATGTCTTCATCTAGTGCGACCCTTTTATTGGATCAGATGTTTTATGTCGTGTTAAAATACGTCCTATCATACGTAGTAGGTTTCATACTTGTGCAACGGTGGGAATGTAGCCATACCTCTAGAGCTGTCGACCTCGAGCGTCCAAGTCTCAGCAACGACTTTCACCAACCTGTGATTCTGGGCAAATCACTTAATCTCCCCGTCGCTAACAGAAATTAATGTGTCCTCCTATAACAAAACTGGTGCTCATGTAAAGCGCTCTGATGTCTCGGGTCTCACGATAAAAAAGATATTTTAAAAAAAAGTATTTAAAAGTTGCTGTCACAGAAATGAACGTAATGTGAAGCAGAAGAAAAAAAAAATCCCTGAGAGTTGAAAATACATCTATGCATCATCCTTATTTTGAAAAAGTCATACTATTTACAAGACTTAAAATCCTGTGTGCAGTTTCCACACGTCAGCAGGCTGTTAATATGTTTCAGATTCTAATTGTCCCAGGCATTCATCAGGAACCGCAGTTTTGTTTTACTTGGCCATGGCTCGGACTGATATGAGAAAGTGCTTGTCGCTAACCTGGCTTCTATTTAGTATGCCTAGTCATCGAGTTTAAAGCAAACCAATGCAACATTTCTATTGGCAAAATTTCAAATCTCCAGCATCCTCACGATGCAACCAACTGTGTTTACGAGCAGACAAAGCATCTGTAGTCCTGCAGAACAGCCATGGACATGATTTCAAAGCACCGACTCTGGAGACAAGTGTGAAGGAAGTGAGCTCAACTGCCCCTCGATTTTGTTATTGTGGAATTAGCAGAGCTTTCAGACACTTGCGCGCAATGCTGTTACTGGCGCTGTGGGTGGAGAGCAAGGAACTAACACCCAGTCGGCTCGCAATCCTCGTTGGGGGGGGAAGGGGTGGGATTAAAATAAAAGAAAAGCTACCTGACCAGTGACCGAGTCTGCACCGCTGCTCCTGGGCCGGCGTTCCACGTTGGCGCTCTTAATTTGAAAACACTGCGCAGGCGCAGGCAGAAACTTTGCAGCCCAAGTCAGAACAAATGGAGCCCAAAAAGAGCCCAACTCAACTCTGCTCGACAGAACAAGCCCAACGCCCATCAACAGAAGACCAAAAGAAGAAGGAGGTAGGCATGAAAGAACTGGAGCTCCACATAATGATGAAAATAGGTTACAAAAGGGAAAAAGCATTTCGAGGAGAAACATTTATTTTCCGCTGTAAAGCAAACAGCTTTATATGCAGTTTACTTAATAACGTATTGCAGCATGAAAATAAAAATATGAATGTAAAATATTTAAATTAATTTGTATGAAAAACGCAGAAACAACTTTTAAAGCTCAAACTATTTGCAGTAGTAATGTCATAACAAGAAAGAGAGCATTGCAATCGATAGAGGCTACCATGTCAGAATTTTCACGTGGTCAAAATTAGATCTGTGTTGTTGCTTTAAATAAAATTTGAAAATTTGTATAATAATAATATTACCACTGTTTTGAATCTTCGCAAACGAGACAGACTTTAAAACATTGTCAACAAGCAAACATAGCTGCAACCACATATAAGCTTACCAGTGCCTTTCAATATAATCATTTAACACCCCCAATGTTACATACGTGACAATAACTCCAAAGCTGCCCTCATCTACAAAGTATTTAAAAAAAACACACAGGAATTCATTACAATTTCCGATAACTAGGATGGCCAAATTCCTAGGAAACATTTTGAGTTTTGGTGAAATTTAACATATTCCCTTAGGGTGCGTTTTAAATCCCAACTAAAATCGCGATCTTTAACATCGTGTTCAGAAAATTAGGTACATTGGAGTTATACAGTTACAATGATTGCGTTTTCTAATTAAAAAAGTTATTATAATGTCATGTTTATTTTTGAAGTAGAATCCTTACAAAGGTGTAATACCGTACAAACTTTAGTCACCTGTTAGGTAGTGTACTTCCAAAATCAAAGGACACATTGATTCGGTGTGATCACTTAATATGACAATGACAACAACATTATAATTCTGCCCCAAATATAAATGACTGAAACTGTAGATAAAGTGAAAAAAGCTACCTTTGGTATGACGTGCGTACGAAACAAAATGTAAACACTTATGGCGTTTATCATATGTTTCACTCAAGAATTAAGGTATAAGCATCACATCTTAATACAGACATTTTGATTTGGGCATGCCCTCTTCGTTAGCACTTTCAAGTCAAAGCTAAAAAAAAATTCATTCATTCATTCAGTGTTACTTTAAAGATATCTGTAAGTCAGATACAGTTATATCTTAAAAATGTTTAAGGAGAAGAAAGATAAAATAGGAAATTAACATATTTAGTGATGCATCTAGAAGTGCCTTATATGTGAATGATCTTTACAAATCTGTATTCTTTTGGGATTTGAGTGATGGAAGGAAATGTATAACGTGCTCTGTTGTAATTTAGTTTAAGACAGTTCTACACCATTAACGTTCCACTTTATTGACACTTTTTATCATTGATCTCCTCATCCACATGACTTATATTTGAGATATTAGAGTGGTTTGGGGAGAGGAGGTAAGTTAACTCAAACATAAAAAAGATGCATTGTTTTCATAGGAGTCCTCTGTTAAGACTGCTGAGAGTCATTTGCAACTAATAGCATTGTAATAACGTAGCGTCTAATTATGATATCATGTTTTCTATAATCTAGAACTGCGGTCTAACCAAGTGCCTTTGCTCCCTCTGTCATAAACTAACAACTGATTCTGGTTCAAGTAGGGCCTGGTATTTGCTGCGTAGGGATGCCCATGAATACTTAAAAATGTCACCCTTGTATTGATGCTTCCTCACAATGTCTGACCTTTCACAGAAATTCTGAAGCCTCTTAAACAGCTGTTCAGGAGTCGAATACAGATATTGAGCTGGATAGATTTCTGGATACACCAGAGCCTTGGGACACAGTGGGTACCTACCACAATGTATGGCCTCCAGCATTGCCATGCCAAGGAACTCATGCCTGGCTGTTGAGACAGCAACATCAGCCATACACAGGGCTTGGAAATAGTCCTCTTTGCTAGGAAGGTAGCCCCAATGCAACAGAGAATTGCACAACGCCTCCCTGGCCTTCAGAAATACATCTGGCACATCTGTATAGGTTTCTCCAAGGACAGACACATTGAATCGCAGGGAGAGGCTTTTAAGCTTAAGCAGAACTTGGAAAAAAGTTTCTGGGTCTTTGTCGTGCTCCAACGGTGAGGCCAGACAATGTGTAGTGGTCTTTGCTCTTCGTCAGTTTCACTGCTATTACCATGGGGAGTTACAAAGTGCTCCCCAAATGTATGGTCCTATTTTGCATTCTATGGTACATTGGACACCTCTAGTTCATCGGCTGTTGCCACTAGGTTTTGTGGTCTTTACAGTTGTGCGAGAAAAGGTACACCTTCTCGATCTTGGGCATTGTTTTCCATCAAATTCCCAGCAATGGTGTTCTGCTGTGGAGTAGTCAAGCTCGGAGCCAGGAAAGGTCCCCCTTTGACTGCAGCCCTGCTTTCCAAATGGATATGCTTGCAATATGGCAAGAGGAACTTACTAACATCAGGGAACCTTACAGGGAAGTGGAGGACCAGGCACCTTGGCCTGATCAGTCCTTCCAGGTCATCGGGACTGTGATCAGGCATAAGCCTCAAAAAGCCACGGATACCAGTCAGAAATGTCTCTATGTTATAAAGCGAGTTAAATACCACCACGTCGGCCACCAGGCAGGAAAGAACTTGGTTGTAGCCATACTGGAAGTCCTGTCCTGGCTCTTGCGCACAGGGTACACCAGTTGGTTCTCGTGGAAGTAGAGGACCTTCTGAGCTTGCCGAGGTCAGGTCGTAAGGCGACCAGCTCAGCTAGGTTAAGCACTGACCTGGCAAACAGGATGCTATACTGGGCACTTGCTGGCACGGTCTGCATGAACGTGAAGGCAGAGGTGCATGCCCTCCAGTGCCACTTCTTGGCTGGCAGGCTGCAAAGTGCAGAGTTTTCAAACTCTTCCAAGAGGAGATCCTCCAGTAGCTTGTGAGAACCTCCATAGAACACCTCGATGATGAGCACTCCCATTTTAGTCGACGGGTCTTCTTATAGGTGGTTTTGGATCGTAGTGGCTGCGGCAGCGACGTCTCTCAGATGCTTAATGTTATATAAAATGTAGATAGATGACTGAGGTAACCATTTGCACATGTACACGCGAAAGCCATCTTGAAACAGGATACTATAACACAAAACAGATACTAGAGTATCGGGACCATTTTTGTAAGGGGTATTTTACTGGCTACATTGGAAGTGGTATGCATATTCACAATCAAGGTCTCTAGTACCGTCCGTAGAAAAGCAGTTTTGAGTGCTTGGAGTTTTGGTTGGTCACTATATCAAATGCATAAGATACTAGAAACTCTTTTAACGTCTCCATTTAGGATTTGAATTGTAGAAAATCACACACTTTGCTTTAGGAATATCATGACATATCAACATAAATATGACACTAGCAGAAGAAAAAAAGATTTATTAAAAAAAAATAGCAAATAAATCGTACATCCAGCATTTAACTATATACTATTCAAAAAGAATTAAACGTTCTAAATAAGAAGATGGCCACCTTGTTACCCACGGAACAGTGGGCCAATTCACAAGACAGCAGAACGATTGCTTCACTCCCCAGCAGTGACTGACGTCAGCATGTCTATAGGACGTACTGAAATACGCTTGACAACTTGGGATTTATAGTTTTCACATGGTAAAATAGTACGCATGCGCACTGAATAGGTTCCAGCCTCAGAAGTCAGAACTTATGTTTCGGTACAACTACGAAGTTACTACTGCTCCCGAGAGGTCCCCGGAGTGCGGGACTCAGACTGGAAGTAAGGCAAAGAAAGTGTTTCGACATAGTTAAGTGCGGGAATGGGCAGGGAAACCGTTGGTGGGTAAACGGCACCTAAACAGACCAGGAAATACCTGTAACAGGTAATCTGTAGCAACCAGAAAGTGCCATTGATGGGTAACTGAGACCAATAAGAATGCAGAAATATATTAAACAGGGGATGCAAGCTAACATGGACCAGAAAATACGTGTGACAGGTAAACTGGATTGGCCTATACCCTCAAACACTTGTAACAGGTAATCTGGATAAACAAGCGCTCACGTAGACTTGTCTCTTTTTCCACCGTCCCACTTGGACGGCCTCAGCCTGCTTTCCTTCTGGCGTAAAAGGTTTATTATCTTCTTTATGGGGACATCTGTTTAGCCCCATAAAGATAACAGACCTTTTACGCCAGCAATAAGTCAGGGCAGTCCGTCCAAGTAGGACGGCAGAAAGAGAGAAAAGTGTATGTCAGAGGATGCTCTTTCCCAATGGCTGGCCACAGTTTAGCATAAACGGTGATGCCGGCCAATGGGAACGGGGGCGGGGCCTAAAACCCGCTAGTTAAAGCTCCTCAAGATCATAAGATCTCACCAGCGAGACTGCGCATGCCCAACCTACACAGGCTTCGACCAAAAAATCAGGAGGGCTGAAGCAGTGGATTAGTCACCCAGCCATGAAAGCATACGAGATAATGAAAGAGGACTTCTGATTGGAAGGTTTTGAAATGATTAGACTGACTTCCCTTCACTATGGGAAGACGAGCCGGGTCACCTGCATCCTTAACCCGCCCCGATATATCGCTGATTGGAGGAATTCCTTTTGAATCTTACTCAGTCTGTTCAATAGGTTGACAGTGTGTCCCCGAGGCTTGCTCTTCAATGCTGGATTTGTGCTTGCTAAAAGAATGAGTTTGCCACCGGCTACCTACATGTATATTTACATTGAAATTTACCATGAAATTTCAAGAAAAATGTATATAGATATTCCGGAATTAAATGGAGAATTACAAATGTATAAACATATTGAGACAGGTCATATTGCTTGTTTAATTTAAAAGTTCACATCATATGAGCATACGTAAATGTCCATTTGTATTACCCAGCTGTCTTGCGCTAGCATACCACTATAATATATAACATGTGGTTTATTCATAACAACAATGCTAACAAGTGCAAATTCAGTGAACATGATAGATGAACAGTGAATTGTGTTATATTTATTTCACCAAAGTGTAGCTTTCTATTTACACAATTATAACAAAGGCTCGACCGTAGGAACAACTGCTTTGTTGCTGCATTGCATACATGCAATAATCTAGTTGGTGTACAGCATTTACACAGGTAAGCAGCAGTTTTATGTGTAGGTTCACATAGGCCAGGGCATGCAAACAGCATAAACAAGCACGCATGCGTGCGCACGCCTCGCACTAAAAGTAATTTTTTTTAAAAAAGGCACGTCTGGCGAGTGGCGAGCGATGCGCATAAATGACGAGAGAGGAAAGCCAGATGGCACAACACAACCGTAAACCCTAAAACACTACCCCCAGCACGACTCTCCCCTGACCACCAGTCCGGTCCCCACACCCAAACACTACCCTGCATGACCCGCCAGCAATACCCTAAACCCTAAAACACTACCCTACACTACACAAACACCACACCACTCCCCTAAAACACTACCCCTAGCATGACCCTACCCCGACCCCTGGCCTGGTCCCCACACTCAAACACTACCCTGCATGCCCCCCCAGCACTACCCTTAACTCTAAAACACTACCCTACACTACACAAACACCACAACTCTACCCTAAACCCTACCCTACCCCCAGTCCGGTCCCTACACTCGAACACTACCCTGCACGACCCCCCAGCACTACCCTAAACCACTTCCCTACACTACACAAACACCACAACACTACCCTAAACCCTAAAACACTACCCCCAGCATGACCCTCCCTCGAACCCCCGTCCGGTCCCCACACTCAAACACTACCCTGAACGACCCCCAGCACTACCCTAAACCCTAAAACACTACCCTACACTACACAAACACCAGAACACTACCCTAAAACACTACCCACCTGCACGACCCTCCCCGACCCCCAGTCCAGAACCCACACTCAAACACTACCCTGCACGACCCCCCAGCACTACCCTAAACCCTAAAACACTAACCTACACTACACCACAACACTACCCTAAAACACTACCCCAGAACGACCTTCCCTGATGCCCAGTCCGGTCCCCATACTCAAACACTACCCGGCACGAACCCCCAGCGCTACCCTAAACCCTAAACATGACCTACACTACACAAGCACCACATCACTACCCTAAACCCTAAAACACTACCCCCAGCACGACCCTCCCCCAACCCCCAGTCCGGTCCCTACACTCAAACACTAACCTGCACAACCCCTCAGCACTACCCTAAACCACTACCCTACACAAACACCACAACACTACCCTAAACCCTAAAACACTACCCCTAGCATGACCCTGCCCAACCCCCAGTCCGGTCCCCGCACTCAAACACTACCTTGCCCGACCCCCCAGCACTACCCTAAACCCTAAAACACTATCCTACCGTACACAAACACCACAACACTACCCTAAACCCTAAAACACTACCCTCAGCATGACCCTCCCCCGATGCCCAGTATGGTCCCTACACCCAAACACTACCCTGTACGACCCCCCCAGCACTACCCTAAACCATAGAACCCTACCCTACACTACACAAACACCACAACACTACCCTAAACCCTAAAACACTACCCCAGCACAACCCTACCCCGACCCCCAATCTGGTCCCTACACTCAAACACTACTCCCACTATTGTGGGAGCCCGTTGCGGGCCCCCTAGGTGAAGGGGGGTGGGGGGTCACATGGGGGGTACCTATGGTACCCCCCTGCATTTGTATGCGGAAAGCGGCAGGCACCGCACCGTGCCTGCCACTTTCTACATACAAATGCTATGCGTGCATTTTTAACATTGCTGCGGGTGCAGCTTGAAGCCGCACCTGCCGCAAAGTTAGAAATAGAGGATGTGACCGCCACGGTGGCGGTCACATCCTAATCGCACAGGAGGGAACGCTGCAGCCCATGCGGAGGTTCCCTCCTACTCTATGGTGGCAGACGGACTCAGGTCCGTCCGCCATCATAATGTGCCCCTTAAAGACTACCCTGCACGACCCCCAGCACTACCCTAACCCCTAAAACACTGCTCTACACAAACCCCACAATAGTATAATAAATAAGGCATACCAATTGCATAATACATAAGGCACCGATCTATCAGCATGCAGCTTGAATAGAATGTTAATAGTAGTCTGGGTAAAGTCCAGTAGTATTCAAATTGTTTGTATTCACTAAATGTTCTGCATTGTAAATGAAGACTATGCGATTACAAATAAGTATGTGCTTAGTATTCTGTTAGTATTCATGAAGTGCCACTCACATATCAGTAGTCTTCATGCACTAGCCTTCCCAAAAAGAACACCATTGAATACTAAAATTGGCCTAAAATAGTCTTCGAGTGCTATAAAAAGACAGGTTAACCACTAAATGTAGTATTCAACTTCGGTAAGGGTATACACACACTACCACCTTACTTCTAAGGAAACTTACACATATGCTGTCTTCAAAACACATACAAACAGTGAGTCAGTCATTGATGCATCTATGTGCTAAGTAACACCCCCACCAAACCATACAGACACTCATACTGATACTAAAAAAAATCTAATAACCCATATACACACACATGTAGCTACTCACCAACCCAGGCAGCCATTTATACACAAAGTGAAATACTGATACAAACATTTAAATATTTAAACAATACTCGCTAATATATGTATTCACTAAAATACACTTAATAAGCCAGTTAACCAATCAATTAAAAAAAAAAAACATCCATTAAGACACTTATTTAAACATTTATTCTTCCATCGAGCTTTACATATACATATATAAAACATATTTATTTTTCAGAAAGACACACATTCACTGGATGGTGTCATCAGTGATGTCATGAGTGATGTCGCTGACCATGTCATGGGTGATGTAATATGTGACGTCATCAGCAGTGCATTGCAGGCGCGCAAGTTATAGTGAGTCCAACTAACTATAACGTGGAATTTCAATGGTTTTATGTCAGTAAAACTTCCAGCTAACTATAACTGGTGTGAAACCTATGGTTTTTTCAGTGAATATATATATATATATATATGCCTTTGTCATACAGGCCTTTACAAAGAAATGTTTTGTTTTGTAAAGGCATGTGTGGGAAAGGCATATGCATGGTAAAGACTTGTGTGGTAAGAGAAAGGTAGATAGATAGATAGATAGATAGATAGATAGATAGATAGATAGATAGATAGATAGATAGATAGATAGATAGATAGATAGATAGATAGATAGATAGATAGATAGATTTCCGAGACACCCTAACTCCAGAGTCCAGTTTAGGTTAAGCAGTCACTCCTCCTGTGTCGAAGCTCATCTTCAGGTACTATCTAGCAATTCCTTAATCCTCCATGAATCCATTGTATTTCCTAGATGCGCAACACATTCAGTACTCTTTCTTGTATATGGGTGTAATACATTTACTGTGGATCAGAACTTGATCAAGAATTGAATGCATGTATCTTTCCCCAGTAAATTGACAAGACCCCTTAGATACTGTCAGTCATATCTTGACTGTAAGCGAAAGGAATGCATTAACCCTACCCAGCCTGTCAGAAGTAAGGATTATGATAGTCTCTCCTTAGAGGAGAACTGCAGTCCATAGATTTTAAAGGTAAGACATACCACGCATAGTCCCCTTATGAGGGCCCACTCTTAACTTTGGGGGAAGACAGCTGTAAAAAAAGAATGTAAAATTTCTGTCAGAATGAGGAATGTCTGGCACATACTTAAGAAGATGAAATGTTTGAAATGTTTCACTCCACTTGCAGAAATGGTGGAATTTGAGTTCTGGCCAATGGCAGACTTTTTTCCTCCTGAAATGCGAGTGAGATTTGGCATAACCAGTGCGATTTTCTAATGCGGGAGGTCACGAGCGTTCACAGTCAATGTGCTGCTTCTTGATTGCATTTGCTGCCACTCAAGTAGATTTTCTGCATTGTGCTGCAGCACAATCACTCGAATGGCTGTGAGCTATTGCGTATCACATGGTGTCATTTGCTCTGCTTTTTCAGTGCTGCTTACGCTACTGGCGCTAAATTGCAGTGTAAGCAGGACGGTAGGCATATTTTCCACTATCGGCAGAAGTTTATATGTAACTCCAAGGAATTCTGCTGAGGGAAACTCCATAAATGTTCTCCACCACATTTGAAACATTTAAAACATTTGTGATTGTTTTCATTTATACTGTCCCCCACATCACTTTCAGTATACTTCAGAGAACATTGTTGAACATCAAAATAAATAAAGAAAAAGGAGGATTACGGGAAATTAGATTCGATTGGGATGAAGAAATTATCATCTCAGTCCATTTTTCCGTGACAGTTGCAGATGGCACTAAGCATTCCCAAGGCCTGAAAGTAAGGCTCTCTACTAACCCGGTACCGGATACACAATCTGCTGTGAATGTTGAACTCATTAATTGTCCCTCAGTTTCTCAGTAGAAGCGAATGAGCAGTAGTCATAGATTAGCCCATTATAACAATAGCAATAAGGATGTGAATGTCCAGCCATGGTTCTGCTTAGGCAACACCTTAATAACAGAATATTCAACTGAATTCATATTATAAATGGGCATTTGAATCAGAGTGGGCACATTGCACCAGTCCAGACAACCCTTATGGTGATTTAAGAGGTCTCAGACAGCCTTAGAAAGCTATCCAAGTGGTAGCTATGGAGAGCAGCCTTCAGGTTTCGTCTTGAAGGAGTGTAAAGCAGCTTGTTTCACAAGAATGCAATTTATAGTATGGATTAAATGAAAAGAGAACCACGCAATAGTTATAAAAATATGTATTAATTATATTACACTATCTAGTATATCACAGTATCTCCAACACAGAGACAGACACAAAGCACACAATACTTTAGCAAAGAAATCACAGTAAATAGCACTAATATACAGCGGGCCCCATGGGGAGACCAAACCACATACTAAGTCCGGTCAGGACAATGTCAAGAGGACGTAAAATTGCTGGGACCCCAAAGAATCACCCAAGGTGAGTAAATAGGGGCTCCACGGAGTGCATGTGCAGTGTGTGAACATAACCGCGTGCTCCATACAAGTCTATGTGCAAGTCGCAATTGGGTATTTTAAAGATTAAGGAACCTTCTCAGTGGACTCTGAAGAAACCCAATGAAAGACAGAAGGATGGAGAGCCACCAGACCCGTGGATACTGTGGTACCCAAGTTGCCTATCCCATGGAAGCAGGGTGCATAGGTGTAAATTGGCATCGGGAAACCGCTGTCGAACCCAATGGAGGACGTCAGGAAAGTGCTGCTGCTGGAAGAGGAGAAAGAGTCAGTTGGAATCCAAACATGGATTCTTGTTGAAAACTACCTGAAAGCAGAGGGGACAGAGTCTGGGTTAATTGAGAGTGACCAGGGGCTCAGTAGGCAAATGCCCTCCGATGTTGGGTGCTTCAGGATAGTTGACGGTGAACTTTACTCTGCAGTGGGGGGACCAGGCAATGTTGAGGATGACCAGGAGCCAGATGCAAGCTTTCCCTTGAAGGATGTTGAGTGCTGAGGGGTCGGTGTCCAGCGGGAGCACCAACAAGTCTTGGCAAAAGCAACTCACGCAGTAAGTCATTGAAGTGTATGGTACGGACCAGCAAGGTCCAGGAGACTCACCACAAGCAGGGGAGTCAGTGCAAGCCCAGAGCAATCAAGAGAGCCCAAGGAAAACAAAGATGACCTTCAATTGGCCCCTCAGGCTGAAAGCACAGGAATCATGAGAGGACCTCAAGCACCTTCACAAAACAACAGGTTGGGGCTGCTTGGAGCCCAATGCACTTGTCACAGGATTTCCAACAAGCACATGCATTTGCGAAAAAGTATGCAGAGCACAGGGGTTCATGTATTGCAGCCACCATGAGGGATACTTTGCTCAAACTCAGTGAGAGGACAGTTTGGGCCTTAAGGGACTTTGAAACCTACCTCCTGTGTTGCTGAGCTTTTTAGAGTGCGTAGGAGCTTGTGATCAGCAGACCAGTCAATAGTGTTGCGGTGCCTGCAAATGCAGGGGATTGAATCCTTCACTCCAAGGAAGATTTTCTTCAGGTGTCTTGGATGCTCCACAGGTCCTACATGGATTCTGTACAGTGCACAGGCACAGCTGATGCAGCAGACTGAGGGGGAGATGAAGTCAGGCCCAAACGAAGTCCAGCGAAGTCCAGAGTGCCGAGACGGTCAAAGTGCAGTGGTTTCAGTTCTGAATCTTGTCCACGATGAAGCTAAGGTCCTACAACCAGGTAAGCCCTTAAGTACCCATGGGAGAGGGTTGGAAAGATTCAGTGGACCCTCACAGGGGAGGGAATGTACAGGGAGAGGTTACGCCCATGTCCATTGTCCATTTTAGCGCCAGAGCGGGAGCGAATGGCTCCCAGGACTGGTTTGAACTGGACTATGCACGGGGACACCAAATGTGCCCCTCCTGCAGGTTTTCAGGTGCTGGCAAGCGCACCCGCCAAGCCCTAATACACTAAATCAAGTCTGGGAGGGGTCACACGTCCCTGTGATAGGATCCCTATGGTTCTGCCTTCCCCTGCACGAGCGTGGCTCAGTAGCAGGAGGGCAGAAATGTGTGTCTGGTTGGCAGCAATCATTTTGTGCTCTCCAGAGCTAGAAGCCTGGTCCCAAGAACAATGAGGGCCCCACAAAGGGCCTTCCCGGTGGGTGGCATCATGCCTCCCACAACAATTACCGGTGAGGGGGTATGATTTCAACATGTTTGACACCAAACACGATAGGGTTGGTTGAAGCCGGTTTCGAGCTGGTCATCAGGCGGTCGCGTAAAGCGCCTCTATATTATTTATTTAATTTATTTATTTTTTAGCAGAGTATAGCGCTGGCTAGACCCAGAGGTATCAGAGCTTTTTACATGAGGATTAACGAGTTACAAAATTGCATGAGTTACATAGGAAAAAGACAGTGTTACACAGTAACATGAGTTTATAGAGCATAGCATAGCGTAGACACACGTCCTATGGGGTAAAGAAGGTAGAGGGGGAAAAGTAAAAAGGGGTTGGAATGAAGATCGGGACAGGCAGACCGGCAAGGGGGAAAGTACTTCAGGGGAACCAAAAAGTTAAAGTGAAAGTCAAACCAACTGGCTGGGGACCAGTAATGACAACATCCCAGTGTTGCGGTGACTGTACAAGATGAGAGGGGTGTAGGGGACCCAAGGGGCGGTCAACTTGGGGTAAACGTCAGTCAGGCAACACAGGGCGCAGTCCAGTGGCATGAGAATCGGTCAAAGCCGCCAAGATGGAGGACCCAGGCACGAGCACGGATAGCATTATCACAAAATGTCGGGAAACACAAAAAAGTCCAATCCAAAAACCCACAAGGGAGCAGCCTCCACGGGGCAGGGCTGGATGGGGGAGGCAGCCATCGGAGCAAGAAGGGCTGTAGGTCGCCGATCACAATCGGGTTGTTAATGTGCACACAGTTGGGGCTACAGGGGCAGCAGTGTCTTCGTACGGCATGCCGCAAATTAGGGGAATGCTGTACAAAAACAGGATTCAACCCAAGATAGTCACTGGGACCTGGGTAATGGTTGATATAGACAAAGGGGTCCCGGACTTATGCAGTGATTTATATACAGTGAGAAACATAGAATAAGAAAAAGAATCAAAGAGGAACAACAAATGAGGTTACAATGTTTTATTTCACAAAGTACCTATGTCAACCACTTAATGGTTACGTTGTTTTCAGCAAAGTTGTTTACGCTTTATAAAAACACTTGTGCCCACATGGGGTAGGGGGGAAGGGAAAGTGCTGTGAGGGAGTTGAGTGAACAGAAATGAAAATGTATAAACAATTGTCAATTGTACATCATTGATAAGTAGTTTTGATACATTCTGAAATGGTCTCCCAAAGTCGGAGCCAAAGAAAGGAATTAAATCACACTTTTTACAAAAAACAAAGCAATATCTCCTCTTTCAGGCTGTTCAAATCACGATTAACCTAGGGAGTAAGATTCTAGAGAGCAGTCTACGTTTCGACCCTAGCAGGATGTAGGGTAGTTGGCCCTTACAGACGGGTCTTCATCAGGACTGGGGAGCAGTGGGCAGACCTCCTACGGAAGAAAAGGGAAAGGAACTCAGAAGGGTATATATTACCCAAATACCTAAGCGTTGTAAACGCTTGGTCATGACATTTGGACATACACTGATAACAGGACTACATGATCACTAAAATTACCTTGGGAGTGGAGGACCGATAGAGTTGCCATCAGGTCGAATCCGTACGCCTTTTTGGAATTTCTGAGTGTGAGAAAGACCGTACAAGTCCTTACCAAGCAGATATCCGGTTTGAAGGCTGAAATTGCGGGTGATACTACACTCACTAACTCCAAAGAAGCCTTAACAAAATTGGTTGCGACACTCCAAGACTTCGAAACTGTGACTATCAAGAGGAAATTGGAGAAACACCGATCAAGACGCCCAAACGGGAACTAAAGGTAAATTTTGAATGCGTAATCTCTTACGCGTTATACCTACTGTGTACCATATCGTTAATTCGACTCAGGTTTTTCTAAACCACGGTCTTTCTCACACTCAGAAATTCCAAATAGGCGTACGGATTTGACCTGATGGCAACTCTATCGGTCCTCCGCTCCCAAGGTAATTTTAGTGATCATGTAGTCCTGTTATCAGTGTATGTCCAAATGTCATGACCAAGCGTTTACAACGCTTAGGTATTTGGGTAATATATACCCTTCTGAGTTCCTTTCCCTTTTCTTCCCTAGGAGGTCTGCCCACTGCTCCTCAGTCCTGATGAAGACCCGTCTGTAAGGGCCAACTACCCTACATCCTGCTAGGGTCGAAACGTAGACTGCTCTCTAGAATCTTACTCCCTAGGTTAATCGTGATTCGAACAGCCTAAAAGAGGAGATACTGCTTTGTTTTTTTGTAAAAAGTGTGATTTAATTCCTTTCTTTGGCTCCGACTTTGGGAGACCATTTCAGAATGTATCAAAACTACTTATCAATGAAGTACAATTGACGATTGTTTATACATTTTCATTTCTGTTCACTCAACTCCCTCACAGCACTTTCCCTTCCCCCCTACCCCATGTGGGCACAAGTGTTTTTATAAAGCGTAAACAACTTTGCTGAAAACAACATAACCATTAAGTGGTTGATATAGGTACTTTGTGAAATAAAACATCGTAACCTAATTTGTTGTTCCTCTTTGATTCTTTTTCTTATTCTCTGTTTCTCACTGTATATAAATCACTGCATAAGTCCGGGACCCCTTTGTCCATATCATCGCAAATTAGGGGAAGTCAGCTCGTCGCCAAGGCAGCAGCCCCGGAAAAAAGAGGTAGCAGCGGGGACCAGGAGGACACGTATATCCAGACTCAAAAAGTGAAAAGTGAAAAACCATCTTGGGGGCACTTACACTGGTTAAAAGTGCTGCAGAAATCCTGCTGCTGCACCGCCACCAGGGGAAGCAACACTAGCACGTATTAGTATATGGCTGCTTCACTGACCACCTGGGAGAGTAGACTCTGTAGGCTGCAGGGGTGTCCTGCTCATGGAGGGGCTACCTCTCACTTAGAACCTATCACTCTCCCCTCAGGATTGTAAAGTTCTGCTATAGGGGTGACTTTTCGGTTTTGAGTGCTTTGACCCTTAAATATAGTAAACCTATAACTTTAGTAAGTGGTGCATGCACCAACTTACACCGGTGGCAATGGCAGGCCTGTATTTCAAGGCATCTGTCTGCACAAGGAGGACCTGTAGTTCCATTTTGAATAGTCTCTCATGGGTGGCATAATACATGCTTCAGCCCATGGGAGACCTCTGGGGTACCTATGCCCTGGGTACATGGGTATCATATACTAGGTACTGACACGGGGACCAAGCATCCAATCTGGTGTGTACCTAAGTACATGCATAACAGTTTAGGGAGAAAGCAAATACACTGGGGTCCTGATTAGCAGGATCCCATTCAGAGTAGTGAAAAACAGCATTACATCCATCAAAAAGGGGCAGTAACCATAAGAAGTAGATCCTACTTTCCTACACTGAGAAAGTACAAAGAGCACAAGATACACTAAACAGTAAAACAGTCAAATATAATAGTAGATCATAGAAACAAGTATAGTGAGATGCCCACTATAAGCTGTTCGTTATTGCTAAATGATCACAAACACAGTCTTAAAAAAAAGCTATACCACAAGAATGTAGTTATGGAAACTTTTGAACTGTGAATTAATGCTTACAAACATATCGTGTATGCATTCTTTGGATGACTTTGATTAACCTACTACAAAATAGAGGATCATAATCCTCTGGTAAAATGGAGTACTTTATTATGTTTATAGCTTGTGGACTTAGTGTTCACTGATACCTAAAACACATACAGACACAAAGTAAATTCAGTAACCAGTGAAATGCAGACTAACCTGCCAAACCTCAAAGGCAAGCAAGAGAGGCAGAGGGCCAATACTGGTTTACATATGGTTGGGTCTGAACTGGGGTGGCATAGTGAGCTAAAGAACAATGATGGATTCAACCCAGATCTGTGACTGGGGGTGAGTTTCTGAAAAGTTTCAGTGCTCCGTCCTTCATCTCCTTGTGTTTGCAAACTTCGAATGAAGGCAACAGTGTCTCTGAATTAGGACCGGAATGCATAAATCCTTCTCCAGTAGATATGACTCCTCAGATACTGTCAGCCCTATCTTTACTGTGGAGGTCAGAATGCAGATTCCTTGGTGTGGTTTCGGCTCCAGCCCAGCCATCTTGCAAGGAGATTCCTAAAACTGTCGCAATTGGACAGTGTCTGCAGGATTATGCTCTCAGCCTTGTGGAGCCAGGAGCCTTGAGCCTACAAATATCTGCCTCTTTTGTTGTCAATTGAATTTCTATTTGTGGGTCAGAGGAGAAGAGGCTGACAGAGATGCAGTGGGGTTGCAGTCAGATTCTCAAAGTAATCAGTGACAGAGCCCCAACTCGCCTTCGACATGATGTCAAGAGTCACATATACTTGATTTCATTAGAAATCTGGGTGCAATATCAGAGCTGGTTTTACCTAGTAAGGTCAGTACAGAAACAGACAATTTATCGCCTTCTGATTCTGCCGTCTTCGTAGTTGGTCATTGAACACTTTCTGGGGTCCAGTGTAGATTCAATTGAAATAGTCCAAGCATGCAGCTCCAATCCCCTAATCAACTCCAATCAGTGCTGTGTATTAAGATTGATTTTCCAGAGTAGGGATAGCTACAAATGTATGCTCAAGCAATTCTCTTCAAGCAAACCTGCCTATGTCCACAACATTTGGATGGGTAATTTAGGTGTCAGTAGAATTTAATAGCCAGGATTTTTGCATTATGCCAATGCCTGGGGTTGAACCAAGGCAGGCAGGCCAGAGTAAAGGAAGCCATTTAGGGTCTTCTTTCTCACATATAGAGCTAGGGTTTTTGTTCTATTAAGAATAGTATCTTTTATCCACTGATAAACACAAAACAGGCACCTGGAAAACTACTATCTTCTCACCAGGTTATTCTGTTTCTATTTTCATCATTTATAGAGTGCATGGTGACCCAAAGGCATCCCAAGTGTAAGGATTTAACATAGTCCAAACGAGACAGTACCAAGACTTGAATCACCACTTATCTCGAAGTCTGAGGTTGGATTTTGCATAGCTCTTCTATCATTCCAGAATAGATAGCTGTTGTTTTTATGGCCCGGGCTTGCATGGTCAATGTATGATGAAGCCAAAGCCCTAAGCTTTTTACAACAGATTTAGGTGTTGGCTGGGAACCAAGGCCAATAGGAAATCCCAAACCCTGTTGGATGTTGGAGGTATTCCCAAGTATCATTCATTCTGTTTTTGATCCATTGTGTTTCAGGCAAGACTTATTCATCCAGATGGCTACCTGCTCCAGACAGGGTCCAAGATTAGATATTAAAGTAGCCAAGCCTGGGTCAAGCGAAAGCACCAGCTGGGTGTCATCTGTATGCAAGACTTTTGAGATTGTAAGGTGGTTACAATCTCTGTCAAACACTGAAGATATATATTGAACAGCGTGGGGCTAAGTGAGTACCCCTTGAGGACCCCAAGAGCTACCAGCAAGATGTTCAAAAGACAATGTCAAAAACTTGGAATGTTCGTTCCTTTAAAAAGGAACCCACCCACTCTGGGGCTTTACCTGCGATATCGGCCTAACACATCTAAAAGTATGGAGTCGTCAACAGTATCAAAGGCCACACTGAGATCCAGGAGCACAATGGGCACTGTTGCCCCCTGATCCAATCTCTTTTTGCCTCTTCCACTACTGCCAGAAGAGCAGTCTATGCACTATGCTTAGGATGAAAGCCTATTTGTGTATGGTGTAGAATTGAGTTATCTTTGAGAAATTTTGACAAACATCTGTTCACAGACTTTTCCACCACTTTGCCTAAACCTGGGAGCAGGAGTAAATAGGATGAAAATTATCCAGTCAGGACAGGCCAAGATTTGGTTCCTTTAAATCAGCTCTCTCCACTATGCTATTTCTGAATGAGATATTGATTGTTTCCAACAAAATAGGAAAAATCATTTCTGGCTCTGAAGCCAGAATTCTCATTGGCGCTGGATCAATATGGGATCCTGATTTCATTTTTTTCAAAAAGGACCATAAACTCCTCTAAAGAAAGAGGGGGGAATTGAAAAAGGGTGGCAAGCAATCCATCTCACTAATTTTCAATGGAGCGGAATTCCTACTTTCACATTCCTTTGGAATTATTGGTAGATGTTTAAGATTATAGATTTGAAATGCTCAGCCAGAGAATTACACTTATGAGTGGATGGTTCAGTTACTTAGGCAATCCTAGTAGGCCATGAAAGGACTTAGCAATTCCGAACATACCTTTGAGGGAATTCACTGCATTGTTTATTTTAGTTTCAAAGGAGGAAGCTAGGGCTTGTGGTATTTCAGCGTGGTAGGTCCTTCCTTTCTTCTAGTATAATAACTTTTTATTTTCAGCAAAATACTTTCTCCATGCCCTTTCTGCAATTTTTAACTCTTTATTTAGAGGTCTGAGGTGTGGAGAGTACCATGGTGCTGATTTATTTGTAGATTATGCTTTTCTTTGGGATAGTTTGATCTAAAGATTGAATCATCCATTCTGTAATCAATTTATTCAGATATTGAGGATCTAAATGTAAACAAGTTGAGGATAAACGTAAAATGTTTCTCCAGCTATCCTGATTATTAGCTAGACATATGTTATTTAGATGTAATTGGCTAAATTTTGGAAGTGGAGGTAACGTTGCTCTAAAGCCTGTTCCTCATGGGCCATATACAATTAAACAACAGAGGTGAGAGTGAGAACCCCTGTGACACAAACGTTAATTCACCAAAATGCCAAGGGTAGCAGAGGTGACAGCACACACCATTTAACCTTTACTTTTACTCCCACATGCATGCTTACACATACACACACTCACTGTCACATAAACACACTGTCACCCACAAGCACCAACACAACATACATTTAAAATATTTTTTTTTACTTATCTTAGCTGCCAGGGAGGGTCATATTCTAGCAAATTTTAACTTATTCTTTATTACGCTACTAGTGAAAGAAAATATTATTCTCTATTAGTTTAATAAAACATTGACAGAAAACAAGAAAAGTGGAGCTGCCTTTGTGTTCCTGGCACTGAGTTTCCCCCCTTGAGGCCAGAGGTCGCAAAGACATTGCAAGGGGCAAGCCAGCGGTCACAGGTGCAACCTCTGGCATCCTCTAAATGACATCCATGGCATGTGGTATTTCGTATGACACTCTGCTTGTGGTCAACTACAATGACCCAATGCTTACATACTAGCAAGAACTAATCAGGATAAAACAGATGTCAATGAAAAAATGAAAGACTTTCAAATTCAGTCTTATTAAACGTTTTTGATTTTAAAACTAACGTTGCTCTTACTTCAGTAAAATATAGCAGAAAACGACTATCTGACAAACAATAGATGACAGCGGAATTTAACTCTGACATCCCTGTTCCTTACAATTTTAGTGATGTTTTGCTATACTCCTGCCACTAGCTGTCTTTATGCATGCATCCAGAGTGGTCTACAAGGCTTCTTTCTGAGCAAACAACAAATTGAATGTTCCTTCAGCCTACAGAGGCTGAGCCACATTCTCAAAGGTGCTCATTATATTTAGGTGTGAAAGTTCCCTGTTTCATGAATGTAAATTCTCGCTCTGTATTCATAAAGTGTAAAATTTGATTCAACAGTGGAGTTATAACATGCTAAGTTACAGGACTAAGGTACCTTTTTAAGTGAGAACGATTATCGCCATAGGACTAAATCCCCTAGAAGTAGTGGTGCAGTGGGTGCTGTAGCATGTCTAAAATAACCATACGGGATTTTGACAGTTGAACAATGTTAGAAATTCACCCTTTTTGGCCTGTTCCCCCCCATTTTTTTGTGCTGATTGACACTGATAGTAGCTGACTATGAATGTACCCTGGGCTCTGCTAGTCAGGCCCATGGCCAGTTCTATGTTGCCACAAACACAGACATTGAGGTACACTTCTAATGGGCATGACATACCATAAAAGTCCCTAGTAGATAGTAGGGCAATGGGAAGAAAACTGCCTATAAGTCCCTAGTATATAATACGGCATGGCAATTTAGCGGTCAGCAGCCTTTGTTGCACTTGCATGTGTGCAATGCTGTGAGCTTGAGGTCATTTTAAAAATAGCCCTGTGTTGCAGCCCTGCTTTTATAAGTACATTCACAGCAATCTCAACTTTGGTTGTATGGACACTTCAGAAGTGATAATCTACCTTATTTTTTATATATTAGGTACCACCAAGATCTCCCCTAGGGGCTCCAGGGATGGGGATTCATGTAACAATAAACAGGGTCCCTATAAAAGATGTTTTATAAACCCTAGTGAGTAAAAACTGCCCATGTTATTTTTACCCGGTGTAGGAAATTTACTACGAAGTTTCATTAGGTGCTATGAGCACAGTGAAGTAATAATTGAAATCGGTTTTGAATATTAAGAATCCCACATGCCTCCCGTAGGTGTTTCAAGGGTGGGGAATCCATTAATTATGAGCAAGGCCCCTATAAAAGAGGTTTTATAAACCCTGGTGAGGAAGGAATAGCATATTTAATGTTTCCCATTGAATATAGTTGGCCTCACAGGTTAACATGGCAATATGTTATGCACAACTATTGCTAGGAGATTGTGAAAATGAAATTCAAAGACTAAACGCAATAGTATTGATAAATACAGCAACTTGGCATTGTTTAATATATCATAACTTGTACAGAAACAAAGTTATAAGACTTTATCTTCTGTATGCCAAAATCCAGCCTCTGGCACTCTTCTCTGATTGGTCAGCCCTGAGGGGATTAGCCAAGCTGCCTTGATTAGGTGAATAGTAGCCTGGCTGGGCAGAGGCTATCTGATGGAGAAAGCTCTATGCAGCACAGGGATGCCAGCGCAGGGGGCTGGGCCATAAAGAATTAGCTTCAAAGGAAGAATAGATCAAGCAAGCCTGTCAGTCAGGGCCACCCCCTCTCCCTGTGAGATGGGTGGCTTAAGGAAGCATTTCACAGATGTGAGCGGGGGGAGTTTATGGAAATAAGCCATACTTTGAGTTTGGTTTAGTTATCTCTTGCTGCTCTGCTGAAATTTCAGCCATGATGAATTTTGAGAGAATAGTTATTTCTGGGACATGACTATGCCACACTCTTGAGTAAGTTTTCATGATTTGTGTTGTTGCCCTACAACTCATTGGACAGGGGTGCTCTCCTACTTTATGCCAGCCAGAGAATACTATATAAATAAGTGAGAGGTGCAGAGCCTCTCAGTTCTGCTGCCTGACACTACAAGAAGAAGGAGGACTGTCCTGCTAGAATCGTGATCTGCACCCAACGGCCTACCTGCTGAAGACGGTGCCTGCTGAACTCTCTAGGACTACAGCTCTGAGGACTTTGCCTTGCTTCAAGTAGGCATAAGGAGTGGACTCCCTGCAGCTAGAGGCTAACAGAGCTTAAGTGGCCATTCTCCAGCCACATTCCCCCTCCTGGAGTGCATCCAGTGGAGGTTTAAGGTCTTGACCAAGTGCATTTTGGGAATTGAAATCCAGGCCTGACAAGGACTATCTAAGATATTCCAGACCCTTGGATTTGTGTTTTGGACACTTGAAACCCACCAGGAGACAATTTGGAAAGACCTTGAGAAGTTTGGTAATGTTTTTTTTAAAGCTCCATAAGGGGACCGACTTGACCGCCAGAGCCAAGCCGGCCACCTTCAACTGCGACCCAGCCTGGATTCCAGGTTAATCCTGCTGAGCCCTGGAGGTCTGACTTACAGGGATTGACTGGGAGCTCACAGAAAGCCAAGCCAGTGAACCCTTGTGGAATCCGGACTGGTGGAGAGCATCGAGGGCCTCCAACCAAAAAGCTCCAGAAAACGTTCTAAGTGTGCAGGGAAATTTTTGACTGAGGCCCCCTCTATGGTGTATCCATCGTGGTCAGCCTCACACTTTGACTTTGTCCCAGTCAAGCGTGACCAGATGTTGAGAAGTGGAGCTATTGGTATCTAAGCAATAGATAGTGTTTATTCTTAAAAATTGTATATCTCAGGTTTCCTACATTGGATTTTCATTATTTTGGTGTCACTTTAAGGTTACAAATGTGTTCTATGTTTATAAATTGGTGTGGGATTTTAATGGTGTGTTGCGTCTTACCTATTTACTGTATTGGTGTATTTAAATGCTTTTCATGCCTGTTAAGCCTTATTGCTTGGGGTTAGCTACCAAAGGTTGAGCAAGGTACTAATTTATAAAGACCATATTTAGGACGCAGTACTGTGTTGGAGGCTTTGTTGCTGGTCCTAGGTGCCTACCTACCTCTCCCATCTTCCAACAAATAAGTAATAACGATGCTTATATATTTGTTTTTTATTTTATCACATTTGCTGTACTTCCTAGAGGTCAAATGTCAGGCTATAGTTTCTGAGAAGTTGGTTGTTTATTGTGGAGATTGGATTTTACTTATCTTTTCCTAACTGCCAATGTAGAGGATTTTGTAAAGTAAACTGTCTGACAATCTTGCAGAAGTACAGTGAGTATGAAAGGATGTCAGTTTTTTTTGACCACACAAATTTAAATACCTATAAATGAACTGTACAAATATTTCAAAACATAGCAGTTAGGAAAAAACGAAATAAGTACATTTATTTTGCAATTCTGACCCGTGATGGAAACACATTTGTATTAGGATTTACTTTGTGATGTGCAATGGATACATTTGCTGCAACCCAATTTCCTCACATTATTATTTGTAAGCTCTATAGTTGTATTAGTAAACTGCTGTTCAGTGTGAATTTGGTTCTATGGAAAATGTGCTGTCTGTAAATGACAGTCTACTACCAAACACTGCTTCAGTAATATATTTGCTACCGTGTGCTCTACATGCACTGCCACCAGCACAACCTTTCCACTCTCAAACTGAATGGGCGTGACTCATTTGCTACACTTGACCTTTGTGTGATGATTCGATTTTTCACATACCTTATGTCTTCAGTGATGTAATACTGATGGCATCACTCTCACACTGACAATTGTTCTAGCACCACTGCATAGGATGTGGAGTTCCAGAACATAATGATCTAAAAGTAGGCAAACTCTTATACATTTGCGAGTTCATGGGCATTCCTAAGTGTTTGGAAGGCACATTCAGCTCATAGATACAATGTAAAATGTCTTCATCTCCTTGGCATTTCCCAAGTGGTAGGCAGACCATTGATTACAATGCCCCCATTTCCCCACTATCTCCAACTTATAATACATGCCTGGCTTCATACAATCCGCCCTCCGGTACAAGTTGTGATCCGCATTGGCTCTTTCCCAAGGCTCCAATATCACTGATGCTCTCTATTTTAAATGCCTCCTTTACAATGAGGACTTCTGTCTCACACAGTGTGAGATCTTCCACCAACAAGTCCACCAACAAGTCTGAAACAAGGCCCCATTTATAGCCCAGCGTTTGCTGGAGGTGGTGGCAGCACCTCGATATTTCGCTTTGTGAAGGCGAGCAGATTGCGAGGGTTCTCCTCTGCTCTCCTCTAGCTCCCACTGAATTACCGAGTCATTTTTAAGATTATCTGCATTCGATTTGAAGAATTGTGTGTAATAATTTCTGTGCCTTTTTAAAACTTTCAACACTGTTACCTCTTATAGCGCTTGACATTCGGTCCCCCTGTGCCCCGTTCCACCGCGGCTGGTGCCGATTGTTGTGGAGGGCTAGACGGGCGCCATCTTGAGTCAGGCTCGGACCCGGCTGGACCCGAGTTAGCGGTCCAGCGGAGGGAGGGGCTGTGACTACAAATAAACATGCACTTCAAGACGCGCAGCGGCCACGCGCAGCGGGCGTGCCGTCTACGCGCCGAAGGAGCATCAAAGGAGGGCCCGTCTGTGCCCGTCCGTGCCTCGGACGGGCCCGGGGCCAACCTCCTTACCAACACTCCTCTGCGCCCCGATAACAATCCCATGCGATACTCACGTGGATACCTTATGACGCTGAAAGCCAGTTCCTGCTTGTGCAATGCCACATGGGAAGTGGCAAACAGTGCATCCCGGGTCTGCCAGGTGTGTAATTTCCGTTTTCAGCCTACGCTTAACTATTTGCCTCCTCGCCCCGCGGGCTTTTCACTGGTTCAAGCCGGTTTGATTAATGCTAGGTCATTGGTCAAACATGCAGCAGACATTTTTGAGCTGCTGAGTGAAAATCAGCTGGATTTACTTTTTATTACGGAAACCTGGCTCAATGAAACCTGCGCCCCCTCTGTTGAACTGGCCATTCCACGCGGTTTTAAAATTGTTAGATCTGATCGCCCTCTAGGCAGAGGTGGTGGGATTGCGGTTGTCTTTAGAGAACAGTGGACCTTTTCTTACGACTCCCAACAACAATTGCCTGAAGCCGAGATGCTCCACTTTTCCCTAATTTTCAACGCCCTTTCTTCCATAGGTGGCACGCTGGTTTACCGCCCTCCAGGCCACGTTGGCAACTTTGTGCAGGTCTTAGAAGAGTTAATAGTCCCTCGGATTTTACGTCACTCCCGGTATCTTCTTCTAGGGGACTTTAATATTCATGTTGATAGTTCGGACCTACCAGAGGCGGCTCGCCTTGCAGAAGCTCTCTCTATGGCCCAGCTAAGACAATGGGTAGCTGCTCCAACCCATCTAGGAGGTCATATTCTGGATCTGGTATGCTCTAATTTTGAGATCACTATGGCCCATCCTGAGCCAGTAATCTGGTCGGACCATAAGCTTATCAGATTCTCTTGGCCTCTGCTGACTGCTGCTGTGATCCATCCCCAAACCGCCCATACACAGAAGATTAATCTAAACACCCTTTCTGAGGGTCTTGCTGCCTCTCGCCCTTCGCTACCTCCAGATATCGAGGCCGCAGCCAGCGCATTTAATTCATGGGTGGAATGCGCGACTGCTGCATCAATCAATAGCAGCCGGGTCTGCAGACTCCGTTCTACCCCCTCCAAACCCTGGTTTTCTCATGCCCTCCGCGACCTCAAATCAGGCTGTAAAAAGCTAGAGAGGCTGTGGAGACAAGCCTATCTCCCCGAGGCAAAAAAGGATCTGCGGGCTGCACAAAAAAAGTATTATGCAGCCATCAGATCGGCCAAACGCAGCTATTATGCAGGACGTATTAATAAAGCGAACAACAATAGTAAGGAAATCTTTACGATTGTAAAAAGTTTTGTATCTCCCTGTGCATCACAACCTCTGTTACCTGCATCGAAGGAATGGTGTGAAGAACTATCTGAGTTTTTTATTGAAAAAATTGTTAAAATTCAGGAGGATCTGCAAAATGTTTGTAATGGCCCCACATCATCTCTAACTACTCTGCTTCCTTCAATGCCTCCACGCACTGAGCAACTGGCTACATTCACCCCCCAACTAAAATCTGATATCATTTCTATTGTTGCTGCTCTAAAATCAGGATCTCCTTCTGACCCCTGTCCGGCTAGAGTATTTGCGGGTTTAGCGGAAACATTGGGAAATGAGGTTACCCAGCTCATCAACCTTTCGCTTCTTACGGCTACTGCCCCCGCTTGCTGGAAGCAAGCAAAATTGCTCCCATTGCTAAAAAAAAATGGATTAGATCCGGCTACGCCGTCTAATTTCCGGCCTATATCCTTGCTCCCAGCTCTTGCAAAAATCTGTGAAAAGACTGTCTTTAAGCAGCTGGATAAATTTGTTGAATCAACAGAGGCCCTACATCCAGCTCAGTCTGGCTTCCTGGCCTCCTATAGTACCGAGACGGCCTTTGTCGAAATCTCGGAAGCTATTCGGGAGTGTCTTGACGAAGGTGGCAGAGCGGATCTGATTTTACTAGACCTCTCTGCTGCCTTCGATACGGTGCCTCACTCCCTATTACTCGCCAGACTAGCCGATATTGGTGTTATTGGCCCTGCATATGACTGGCTGACTTCATTTTTAAATAACCGCACTCAACAAATTTGGCTGCCTCCATTTGCCTCCACCCCTAAACTACTTTCTACAGGTGTTCCCCAGGGGTCCATTTTAAGCCCTTTACTTTTTAATATTTACCTTACCCCTTTGATTTACCTTGCTGAACAGTTGGGGGCTAAAATTATGGCGTACGCCGACGACACACAGCTTTTGTTTACCTGGTCTAAAGATAATTTAGATACGTCGGCTGCCCAACTCTGTTTGTCCTCTGTTTTTCAATGGTTAGCACACGCACAGCTAAAATGCAATGAAAGTAAATCCGAGATCCTGCTGTATGGCTCTTTTCCTGAGAATTTTAGTGAGCATCTCTGGCCTGCTGACCTCCCCCCTCGAAAAGCCACATCTGGCCCAGTGAAAAACTTAGGAGTCTGGTTCGGTAAGAACCTTAAGTTTGAGGACCACATAAAGAAACTTACGGGGGGTTGTTTTGCTACCCTAAAAACTTTACGTAGGTTCTTTCCTTTCCTACCGAAAGAAGCTAAAGAGACTGTCATTCGTGCCTTAGTTCTCTCTAGGCTGGATTACTCGAATGGACTGTTCTGCGGATTGCCGGCATACCTGATCCACCGCCTTCAGGTCATTCAGAACGCCGCCGCCAGACTTTTGTTTAATGCTCCTAGGCGTTCCAGTGCCCGTCCCCTGCTATGTGCTCTCCACTGGCTTCCGGTTGCCCACAGGATTTTGTTTAAAATTCTAGTGTTGGCCTACCGAGCTATTCATCAAACTGGCCCTGTCTATTTGAGGAAAAGGTTCTGTCTGTATGTCCCTAATCGCCCTCTGCGATCGGCCAACCTGTGCCAGATGTCCGTTCCCAAATTTAAATATTGCAGACTTGGCGGCCAATCAATCTCAGTAAGAGCAGCAAAATCCTGGAATGCCCTTCCCCTCCACTTAAAAACTGCATCGTCTCTCAGTGCCTTTAAGAAAGGACTAAAAACTCACCCTTTTAATACTAAAGTCTAGATTCTTCTTTTTTCTATTTCTGGTTCTAGATATTTGTCCTCTCCCATACTGCTCTGCCTTCATCGCGCCAGGATACTATTTTTTTAGTAATAGAGCGCGCTATAAAAGCCTTTAATAATAATAATAATAATAATAATAGCAACTCAGCCTTGGGGCCATTGTGGCTGTTCGATGATCTGAGCTACATCTTTTTAAACTCAATTTCTGTGTTATACATTTGGGTGGAATGCTACAATTTGTTTATTGTGTTACCATTGAAATATTTATTAGGTGGCCAATACAATTAGAATGAACACGATTTCGGCATCAACTCATTTGATGTAAAGCAATTTCGAGTAAGTAAAGTGGCTGGAACTCATTCTGCTTAGCTTTTCCACTCACATTTCAACTCTTTAGAAACACTATCACACCATCAGCCATTTAAATATTTTGAGAAGTTTGAATATTCACATATGTAAATTGTCTGTATGCAAGATGATAGAACATGCAGATATAAATACATACATACATATATCAAAGAACTCGAGTAGTTTAGATACAACGTTGATTTTTTAATTGAAGATTTAGACTATATTTGAAGCAGTTGCTCTCGTTAACAGACTTAAATATGTAAAGAGGCATTTTAAATGTTTTGTTTCATAATCCATTTGATAAAAAATATCCGTATTTTTAGAGCCTTCTGGGTCAGTCTTTTCTCTCTCTCTTTCTCTCCTTCTACCCTACCTCCCTCACTCTCTCATTTTTCTCCCTTCATTGATCTTTCCCATTCTCTTTTTTACTTTGTGTATTGCTAACCTGTTTAGATCGCTTAGGTGACAGCGTCTTGGCACTGTCCCTCACACGGGAGGCAGATTGCAAAGCCAATTAAGCATTGGCAAAACCATAATCTTTCTATGGTATGTGAATCTGGTGCGTGCCTATGGAACAAATATCATATCAATTGCAATAGGAAGCAGATAAAAGCATCTGACGAATGGATTCCATGGAAAAACGTGTTGCCTTATTTTCTAAAGCATTCATTAGTCATATGTTTTTGTCACTGCTGGCTCCCAGTACTGCCAGGCTATTTGTTGACTGGTGATAAATAAGCTGGTTATTTTCGAGTGATGAAACAATAATAGAATATATAGAATTGTATTCTAGGATGCACGCCATGTTTATAATTAGTCAGAAGGTGGTGCAGCAGCACATGAGATCGAGTATGGACAAAGGCTTCTGAAATGCTGATGTATCAGGAAATACATAGAAAGTGGTTTTCTTGTTGCATCCACTTTTCATATGCTTTTGACCGCACTCGCTCTGTAGTGCTTCTGGGCTGCTTGGTGACTGATTTCAGATGGGGATTTCCCTGGCAATGCCAGAGCCCATTGGAAGCCTTAGAGTAACAAATGCCTAACAATTCTTCTTGCAACTAAAACAGAATATTTTGACTGAAGGACATTGGACAGATGTATCAAGCCTTTGGAAAAATAATTTAACAAAGCAACATTTTCTCAAGTTTCTACATTTGCAAATGGGGAAGAGTAAGGCACTGAAGCGTTGGTGAATAAAACGTCTCTTTTTGAATTATTTAGCAATGCACTGCACGGCATAGAACAGCAAGAGGAAACGTGAGATGATCTGTAGTAAAATAATGCATTTGGGATAGTCGTGATTTGGTCATTTATTTTATATAAATGCATCTTTTAGGGAGATGTGCACCCAAGGAGAGAGAACTACATCCAAAGTCACATGTTGAAATCTAATTATTGGAGTATGGGGTCAGAACAACAAAAGAGCTCCCGGAGCGAAAGTACTTCCAACTGCATTTCTTATTCCTGGACCATGTTTATGAAATGACCATGACAGAAAAAGGGGCACAGCATTGAATTAATTTGTATGCCTCTTCTGTTGTATAACTTACACAATCTACAGGAGAAATAAAATTCCTAATTGTATTTTGCATGTATTACTTATTTCAAACCGTTTTAGAATGTACGATACTATTTTCGCCATCTTGTGTGGCATAAAATGAAAATGTTGAAATGTGCATGAAACTACAGAAAGAATGTTGTGGTAGAAAGCCCCACCTGGATTCCGTCCGGAACGGTTGCTCCCCCACGCTCCCTGCTCGATCTATCTGCAGCCCATACAGCCCGCAGCTGAAGCCTCTTGCACCCTAGACCTCCCGACTGCACCTGGTATCGTAGCCTCAGGCAGCATAGTCGCGCTTTGAAGCTCTCACTCTTGAAGCGCTTTGTAAACTTTAAAGTATTATCTGCCTCGCGCTCTGTGCATAGTCGCGCTTTGAAGCTCTCACTCTTGAAGCGCTTTGTAAACTTTAAAGTATTATCTGCCTCGCGCTCTGTGCATAGTCGCGCTTTGAAGCTCTCGCTCTTGCAGCGCCTTGGAAACTGTTGCGCTTTGAAGATCATTATCGTGTAGCGCTTAGGAAATCCAATTGTGCTCATTTAATTAGCGCTGTGTATTTATCGCTTAGACTTCTGTGTTGTGTAACGCTTCCAAGGTTGATTGCTTTGTGGATAGCGCTTTAGGTGTACACATTGTGCAGGTTTTAGGTGCCTTTGATAGCTTGCTGGCGAGCATTGCACTGTGCCTTCGCTGTTTGTTTTCACTTTCATTCCTCCATTTTGTGTTTTGCTCTCCCCTGACCCGCCTCTCTGATCCCGCCTCCCTGCTGACCCTCCCACGCTCCGCCCCCTCCACTGTCCATATATGTCAGATGATCCCACGCGCAGCGTCCACGCGCCCCTTGCGTGCCGAAGGTGCGCCAAAGGTAAGCCCGTCTACGCCCGTCCGCGCCTGGACCGCTCCCAGCACCATAGCCCCTGGTCCTCGTAATGTCCACCCCTCCCGCATTACTTACAATGCCTCCACCCTCCTAGCCCTTAACCCTGGCCGTTTCCCCAACTGCGTCCAAGCCGCCCCTGGACACACCCATGGACCCTTTTCCTGCAACTCCTGCAAGTTCGATGGCACCAAGAACAACTCCTCATCTACAAACACACTACAGATATCCGACCCCAACCACCTACAATGCATCCTGCTCAACACCCGCTCGGTCCACAGGCACGCCATTGACCTCTGGAACCTACTAGACACCATCTCTCCGGACGTCGCCTTCCTAACAGAAACATGCATGAACGCCACATCAGCCCCAGACATCACCATTGCCATCCCGGAAGGCTATAAGATCATTCGCAAGGACCGTACCGGCCACACAGGAGGAGGCATCGCTATCGTCCATAAGAAATCCATCCGCATCTCAACCAGCTCAGACGTCAATCTCGCCAACTCTGAACACCTTCACTTCCAGATCCACACCGACCCCAAGACCACACTCAGAGGCACCCTCCTTTACAGGCCACCAGGACCCCGTGCACAATTTAGTGAAGGCATCACGGACTTCATCACTCCACACGCGCTCCCCTCCGAGGATTACATCCTTCTGGGAGACCTCAACTTTCACCTTGAAAAGAACAACGACCGCAACACCACCACCCTTTTGGACAACCTCACCAACCTCGGACTTAAACAACTCGTCACTACCCCCACCCACATCGCAGGTCACACACTCAACCCTATCTTCACCTCCAGCAAACATGTCTCCTTCAGCCACACCACAGCTCTCCTCTGGACTGACCACAGCTGCGTTCACTTTACCTACAACAAGCCCACATCCAACAACCACCCCCAACCCACTCTGCAAAGAAACTGGAACAAAATCACCATCGACCAGATCTCCTCATCGCTTCTTCAAAACCCCCCAGCCCACTCCTCTAACCCAGACCAAGCAGCCACCAACCTCACCCAATGGTTATCCAACAGCGCCGACATCCTAGCACCACTGAAAAAACGACAAATCAAACTAGGCAGCAAGAAGGCCTCCTGGTTCAACGATGATCTTAAGAAATCCAAGAAACTCTGTCGCTCCCTTGAGAAGGCCTGGAAAAAAGACCCAACCACCAGCACCAAGGACGCCTTCAAAAACGCCACCCGCATACACCATCAACTGATCCGGAATGCCAAGAAAGCCGCTTTCAAGGACCGACTAGATAACAACGCCCACAACAGCAAGGAATTATTCAACATCGTAAAAGAATTTACCAACCCCTCTGCCAACTCCAATGACATCACCCCCTCTCAAGCCCTCTGCGACTCCCTAGCCTCATTCTTCCACAACAAAATTGCATACATCCACAACAGCTTCGACAACCGTCCCAAAGACCAACCCACCCAACCCCCTGCAGTACCCCCACCCCCCTGAACATCCTCAATGACTGGAAGCCAATCTCCATGGAGGACACCATCCGTCTGATGAACTCTATCCACTCAGGATCCCCCACAGACCCATGCCCTCACCACATCTTTAACAAAGCAGACTCCATTATAGCACCGCACCTCCGAGACGTCATCAACTGCTCCCTCAACTCCGCAATCTTCCCGGAAAGCTGGAAACATGCCGAACTCAGCGCCCTCCTGAAGAAACCCACAGCTGACCCCACCGAACTCAAAAACTACCGCCCTATCTCACTCCTTCCATTCCCGGCCAAAGTCATCGAGAAAGCGGTCAACAACCAGCTCGCCGCATTCCTCGAAACCAACAAATCCCTCGACTCCTCACAATCCGGCTTCGGAGCCGAGCACAGCACTGAAACCGCCCTCATCGCAGCAACAGACGACATTCGAACTCTACTGGACAATGGAGACACAGTCGCCCTCATCCTCCTCGACCTCTCCGCAGCCTTCGACACGGTCTGTCATAGCACCCTTTTACAACGCCTCAGAAACGTCGGAATCCAAGGAAAAGCATTGGAATGGATCACCTCGTTCCTCACCGGAAGAACCCAGAGAGTTCGCCTTCCACCATTCAAGTCAGAAGCCACTGAAGTCATCTGCGGCGTACCACAAGGATCTTCACTCAGCCCCACCCTCTTCAACGTATACATGAGCCCCCTCGCGGTCATCGCACGCCAACACAACCTCAACATCATCTCCTACGCCGACGACACTCAACTGATCCTATCACTCACCAGAGACCCTAACACTGCCAAAACCAACCTGCATGAAGGAATGAAAGAAGTAGCCGAATGGATGAAGCACAGCCGTCTGAAACTGAACTCAGACAAAACAGAAGTCCTCATCCTAGGCACCTCCGCCTGGGATGACTCTTGGTGGGCAGAGGCCCTTGGAAAAGCACCCATCCCGACGGACCACGCACGGAACCTGGGCGTCATCCTGGATTCCTCACTCTCGATGAACAGACAAGTCAACGCCGTTTCTTCATCTTGCTTCAACATTCTTCGCATGCTCAAAAAAACATTTCGCTGGATCCCCACCGAAACTAGAAAAACAGTCACCCACGCTCTGGTCACGAGCCGACTGGACTACGGAAACACCCTCTACGCCGGTACCACCGCCAAACTCCAGAAAAAACTCCAACGCATCCAGAACGCCTCAGCCAGGCTCATATTAGACATCCCGCGTAAAGAACACATCTCTGGTCACCTGAAAAACCTCCACTGGCTCCCCGTCAATAAGAGGATTACTTTCCGCCTCCTAACCCACGCACACAAAGCACTCTACGAAATCGGACCCGAATGCCTCAACACACGACTGTCCTTCTACACCCCCTCCCGCCAGCTACGATCTTCCAACCAAGCCCTTGCCACTGTACCTCGCATCAACAAAACCACCATGGGAGGTAGATCCTTCTCCTACCTGGCAGCTAAAACCTGGAACTCACTTCCCACTCACCTTCGCCTTACTCAGAACCACCTAGCATTCAGAAAGCAACTTAAAACGTAGATATTTGACAAGTAATTCCCCACCCTTATTCCAGCGCCTTGAGACCCTCTGGGTATGTAGCGCGCTATATAAATTTATTGACTTGACTTGACTTGACTCCCCTTTTGTTTCCCCTTTACAGTTTAAGCTGTTTTTGGACTGAGCCTAGACAGCACATACGCTGTCTGTAAGACATGCTGTCTTCAGTCTATGGGCTTTCAACACGCACAGAACTTTTGTTTCGTTGCTTGGCCTGCCTTTAGAAAGTCCTTCGCTCTGGCTGGTAAATAGTGTACATCTATCCCGCCATTGTGTGCTTGTATGTTACCAAAGACCCGATCAAAGGAAGACGACAAGCTCTTTTCAAACCAGGAGATTGGGTTAAGGTGAGGTTGACTGGTATAGTTGCAATGGGGCATTCTAAATTTTCCAAGCTGATGGAAATCATTTCTCTCAAGGGCAGATGTGTCAAGCTGAGTAACGGGAAATCCTGGAACATGGAGAGATTGTCCAAACAGACGTTGGGCGGTGAGAAAAGCATGAACACTAACTTGCAAAGTTATCTGAGTGTTAGTGGCACAGGAAGGGAAAGGAGACCTCCTGTTTGGTTTAAGGATTATGTGAAGCATTAATGCCTGCCTTGTTTGGGTTTCGCCATTGTCATTTACTCCTGCCATGCCATGTAGTTTAATTATAGGTGGGGTATCCATCATTCTAGTGTTGTGTATTTTTATTTTGTTGGTGTTTTGTTCATGTTCCATTATTGTGGGGGAAAAGATGCGTTGGGTCTTGCATTGTCAATGTGTGCACATGCCACCGTGGCGACGGTTGCCATGGTGGAACGGTGGCGTGTGGAATGGTCGGGGCGATCTGAGGCAGCTGGTTTCTGCTGCCTTCCCTGACCGGTACGATGTGTACTGGCTGGAATAAACAAAAGAAACTTGTACCTGCCCTGTCTGCTTAATCTTCTTTTCAGATATCCTATATTAGTTTATGATTGTGGTTTGTGAAAACCATTATCAAAAAAGGACGGAGGGAGATAGACAAGATTAGACTTCAGAACAAGAAATTTAACTCAAGCAGAAGCTAACATTTATTTTTATGTTTTATGTTTTTGGGAGGTCTTCAGTTTCTTAATTTTTGTAACTCAATTAAAAGGTTTTTACGCTATATATATGTTCCTTCTTAAAGTTCAGTTAGAAGTAAACAACCGGAAGGATAACAAAAACAGGCTTCAACTGATGAATGTGAATGTGTATCTGGGAATGGGAAATGTGCTATTTGTTAATGTTTGTTGCTGTAAATGCAATGCTTTTCTATGTTCTGAAGAGCTTGTCCACATGTGTTACTTATTCTTCTAGTACACTTGATGGCACGAGGTCATATATACATGTCATTATTGCTGCGGGGGGGCTATTATGTAAGGCAACTCTTCATCATTGCTTCTTTTCATCTTTTCACTTGAAAAGCACATATGTTCTTGGTTTACAAGTGCCTAATCACTGACAAATTGCCAAACTTGTATCTGTCAGTTTTACTTTAAACTGACATTTTTATCACAAATGTAGACATATCACACATGAGCATTAATGACCTGATAGAATTTGGGTGATGGGTTACCCCGTCACAAGCGTTATGCATGTACTATCCACCGTATTACAAGTACATTATATCCAATGGCACTTGCAATATGGCAGATGTAATATCTGTCATGTTTGTTGTTGAGTAACCTGTCCACTTAACTCTAAGTAAAGACACACACATTCTAAAACAGAAATAAACACCCAAATGATGAATTTAAAGGGTGTATCTTTAATGCTCTGCTATTTGCAAATCAGGTATATTTTTCTCAGTGTAAGAAATCGGTTAGAGGTTAGAGGAAGTGTCACAGCTAAAGATTCATAGTATAAGCTTAACAAATCTGGGGGAACACACCTAGGACCTTCTCAAAATGAAAAACGGAAACATATTTTGTCTGCAATATACAAGTCAGAATAAGTGTTTGAAGAATGCACTAATATTCACCAATGAAATCCTAAAACCGCTGATTTTGAGTGAAAAGGTCCACAGTCTTAGACACCTGAAAAGCTTTTAATATATATGAATACATTAATTGAACTTCACAAGTGCTTTATGGATACCTATGCTCATCTTGTTTATTACAGTGCACATTTACAGTAAACTCAGCTAAAACTGCACAAGGTCTATGGATTCTTGTTGTAGGTCCATAGACAAAATCATATTAAAAGGTTTCTTAACTATGTAAAATCTTAAATATTTTGAATGCACCCATAAACAAGGATGTAGGCAATGCCTATGCTTAACCTCTTGTTTTCAGTATGTATTTATAGAGTTCATCTATAAATAACTCAAATGGAAAAAACGCAAGGGTTGCCTATATCTATTATGAAGTCTTTAAACCTGAAAATAACCCTTGGCGTAGTACTACGCTATGCTCACGGAGTGTGCGGAGCTTGAGCTACTACTCGCTATGCCAATTGTACGTAGCACAGTGCAAAAATGCATAGAGTAGCGGAACCGGCATTTTTTGCTTGCTCGTGCTCCTCAACGTCATGTTGGTGACCGCAAACGAGCAAAATCAACATCCCGGCGAGACTTTTTCCTCGTTTGCGATCAGCAACATCAAGTTCTTGATCGCGAGCGTAGAAAATAAACCTCCCGGCAAGATTCACAACGCAGGGAGGTCAGGTTTCTCATTGTGAGTGGTCACGTATGCGCGCGATGAAAAACTACCAGTTTGCATTGAGAAAGCTGCCGCTGGAGTACAAATCTACTCGAGCGGCAGAAAACAACCGCTTGCACTATGCAAGATGCCATTTGCAATGATTGCACAGTGCGGACAAGCATCCGGGACTGTGCAATCAGTGCGTACATCATTTTCTCTACCGCACTACGCAGTTCGCGTAGATACGCGTAGCGTGCTTAGTGCGAAGTGCACTTTGCCTAGCTACGCATAGCGCTACTACGCAAACTACGCCCAGGGTTACATGAAATACGTTCTGTCTTAAAGACTTTGAAAAATGCACCAGTGATGGCAAGACTTTCAATTATGATTTTGTAGCTTTTTGGAAAGTTTGAAAGGAAAGTATTTATTGTTGAAAGATTCCTATTCATATATTTGAAAAAAATGGTTTTAATTTTTTTTCTAAAAAGGAGCGAGAACAAGAGCTCATTGTGATTTTGGGGGAACCATTTATGCTTTTTAAAAAGCAATTCAAATAGCTTGAGAACAGAAAATTACAGGACAATTGCAGATGTCACGAGCAACAAGAAAGGAAGATGATCAGGTCACAATCATCGAGGACTCTACTGCAGAAATAACCACATAATAATCGATTGCATCAGAGATTTACCCACTCCCCCAACAAAACAGTGACATTCTCATAAAGTAACATATACACTGTTTGATCAAGTGTAAGCTGTCTCTGTAGAGGATAATATTTCTTTGGAACAAGAACTATGCAAAGGAGTTTGGGGAAAAACATTATGCAAATTTTACAGTAACATGAATAGGAAATACTAAAAGGAGGTGAGAATAGGCTTGGTAAGTAGAAAAGACTGGTTAGGGAACAATTGGGCTAGTGCATAAGATAGGACTGGCACATCATCACCACCTCCTCCAAAACATTCTTTGTCCTGAGGAGACTACATCCAATGAAAAAGACTGTACTGGAACAAAGTCTACTAATGACTTATGAATTCTGCAAGGTACTCAGACCCCGGAATTGCTTTCCTCCTGCTTCCCTGCTCCAGGGTCTAAAAAAGACTCCTGACTCCTGCAGGACCCCGCTGGCCACATAGGACAGGACCATGTAGAATCTCTGTCTCGAGTCAGGCGTAATGCCTAGAAGCCAGTCTTGAGATTTTGGGGGATTCATGAGTGACTGGAAAGTACTTTCACAGCAGAAACATAGGGGGATATTCGCAAGGACTTATCTCCAATGTATCCCCAACTTCATACATCAAAAGTGGAGATAGATTTAACACCCCATTCACAAGCGGGTGCAAACTGCAGACATCGCAAGTATTCCTGCGATAACTGCCCCAAAATGTATCTCCACGGTGGACACCACCAACTAACCCCAATGAGATGCAGAGTAGGCATTCCCCTGCAAAAACACATGAAAAAACCACAACACCACTTTCACAACGAAGTGCCAGATCGGCGATGCGAGTCAAAACCTCACGATAAGCCATGGTAGTAGCAGGTATTTAACAACTTTACCAGGTGTAAAGCCGGATGACTACCTGCAGTAGGCAAAAGCTCCCGCACACATCCACACCCAAAGAACAAACAATGCCATGGAGCTACTCATCATGCAGCTCGGAAATCCAACAGGCCCACAACACCCACCACCCCCAGGACCAGGACCCGCCCCCTGGACCACCACAGAGGCAGCGCAGAGTAAGATAGCAGACCTACCAAAAATGCACTGATCTAACGCCCGAGGAAGTCATTGCCCACTAAAGGCTCAAAAAGGCAACCATCATCTACATCATGACCCACATCGCCCACAGGCTGACGGGCCCAACACAGCGGAGAACAAACATCCCTCCTCAGAAAAAGCTGCTGGCTTTCTGCACCTGTTGGCCTATGGTACCTTCCAACCAACAACTGCCAGAGTTGGAGGGGTCTCACAGCCAGCCCTATCAAAGTTCATCACACCTGTCCTTGATGCCATCCTCAGCTTCATACCCTAGTACCTTCACTTCCCCCACACTGCGCAGGAACAGCAGGAGACCAAGCAGGGCTTCTAAGCCATAGTTGGATTCCCGGCCCTGTTGGGGGCAACAGACTGTACACATGTCCCACTTGTGCCCCCTGCGGACACCGCACACCACTACCGCAACAGAAGGCACACGCATTCCATCAATGTGCAGGCAATAGTGGACCACCGGGGAATGTTCACCAATGTGGTTGGAACCTACCCTGGTAGTGTGCATGATTACTACATCTTTCTACAGTCCATCTTCAACCAGCGCTTCCTGGATGGCACATATGGAACTGGACTGCTCGTTGGTAAGTGCAGAATCAACACACCACATACCTCAAAGCCACCATCACACAACGCACATCTGTGGGAATGCACACGTGACCAAACCACAGACAATATGCCAATCAACATTTCCACCTACCAGAAACGACAACACTACTCCATGTTGAACCTGGGCTACCACTGCACCCCAGCCACACAACAGCTGAACGTGTGTAGATGCGGAATTTAGCCATGTGCGAAGGATGCAAGTGACCCGTGAATGGGAATATACACAATGACAAGTGAGGCGTGGATGTGCAGGACAGATATGGGTATGCAAGCCACAGATATGTCCATGCAGACCACAACTGCTGGTGACTGGAGAGTAGTGAACAGTGGATGCAATGATGTCACCCAGGCCGTGGCTCAGATTGCGGAAATGTCGCTCGCTGCGTATCCCCCTGTGTACGTGAGCGTAGTGGGTTGGCCAGGGCTGCGCAGGGGTGTGAAAAAAAAAACTGTGGCACGGAGAGTGGTTCTCTCCTGGAAAGGCCAATGTCATTGACAGGGCTACCCTCGCAGTCCACCACGAGGCAAACGCAATGAGCAGTGGGGCCAGCGACCCTGTGTGCCTGCTGCACCCCAGGACACTGATACCCAGACCAGGCATGCCCGCACTGCTCACCTTCCAACAACGTCATGAGCCAAATAGAGCCCACCAAGTGCTGGTGCAAGCTCCAAGCCCCAGTCCCGCGACCTCTGCAGCCTCCGCAGACCATCGCTGGTCCCCACAACACTGGCCCACACTACTTCTTTCTCATTGACATACTCCACCGGCATCCTCTTAGTCCCAGTAGGTCCCACATGTGGAACTGTGTCCTGAGTCCTGAATGGCAGTGACCACAAGTTTGTGGCATCGGCCACAGTACCAGACTCCCGTCAATCAGTGAGGCATAATTCCATGTCGCAGACGTGCGACACGTGGTGCCACTAACCTGCTCAACGCAAGCCTGCGACACGTGGTGCCATTAACCCTGTTCAATGCAAGCCGGCGACAAGTGTGTGCCACTAACCCTGTTCCATGCAAGCCAGTGACACGTGGTGCCACTAACCCTGTTCAACTCAAGCTGGTAACGCGTAGTGCCACTAACCCTGTACACCGTGAGTGACCGTCACCCTCAGGCGGAACTGAGCCTGAGGCCTGGGGATTGTCATCAGCAACAAGCAGGTACGGACTTTATGTTTGGCATGAGTCTGTGGCATCAAATCCGCCATGTTGCCGGACACAGCAGCCATGTGCCCTCTGCATCATGCCCTGGAGGAAGACCTTCCATTCTCCCCCGAGACACCACACGAAATGCACCTATAACACATACGAGACCCTGATCTGCCCTCATGACCTTACCCCAGTCTCCAGCAGGTCAGCGTCCCGTGGCGGTGGGCCCGTGTCGGCCGCTGTTCATTCAGGGCCTCTAACCCTGTGCGACTCAAGTCATCACCCCTTGTTGTTCTGACATTGCATCTCTGAGTTCCTGATGACTGTTGGAGTTGTTGTCAGCACCAGCTACTCCCTGAGGGCTGGCTTACACTCACCCCACACACAGCCAGCACAGGCCTCACTGGATTAGTGGGCCTGCCATCACATCCTGCTGAATCAAGTATTGACTCTTTTCACCCTGCACTGTCACAGGTGATCAAGGATATGCACTCTGCCTTTGGATGATGACACCCCTCCGAGACTCGAACACACCTGCCAAGAGGCAGTACAATGCGGCCCACATACGCACCAGGGGCATTGTTGAACGCACATTTGTTGTGTTGAAGTCACGTTTCAGGTCCCTGGCACAGGTGGAAAGCTCCTGTACAGCCTGGACATTGTGCGCAAGATGATCGCTGCATGTTGTGTGTTGCACAACATCTGTGTATGCACCTATGCCCCATGGTTCCCAGTTCCAGAAGTATCGGACAATTTTTTATGTACAGTTGGTGGTGGTGTTCTGGCTCATCCGTGGCGATAATTGGATTTTTCCGGCAACTGTACCCCATCATCATCTTCTCATTGGCCTTCCGCATGCCCTGTATTCCTGGGTGTTCCTCCGTGGGGATTTTGGGGTTCATGTTGTGCTCTGCAGTCAGTCAGGGTGCATCTGTGGTACTCAGTTGATGTTTTTAGTGGCATTTTCCGTATGCTGTTCTTATGCTATTTCTCGCATTACGCAAGGGTATTGCTGACCTCTTGCTGGTTGTCACTGTTTTCTTATCGTGTTTGGACACATTGCGTCTTTTTCCACATTAGGGTTTGTGTTTTTATCTCTGTCGGAGTGATTGTATTGCGGACATTGGCTGCGTTTTCGGCTGACTATCGCATGGTACCGCTGTGTATTGAATTCCACGTTGATATGGGGTTATTTTCCCAAGATATGCTGCAATGTGTAAAGTTGTGTTAACATTTTTTGGAAATGTTTAGCACACGTTCTTGTGATTATACCCCTAGGACTTTAAAATTGTTAATCTCTGGAAATCTGGGATTGCGAGATGAGGGAGTGCTGGCTGGCACCCAGAATGAATTTCAGAAGTTCAGAACCAAATTCCATTACTGAGATATTGTAATGATTAAACACACATATTCTGGAAGTCTACTTGTTCACAGTATTTGGCTTGTATATTTTATAGTAATCATAAATACATTAAATACTAAAGAACTGGTTCATTATTGTGTAGTGTTAATATATTGTGGACGATTCCTTTTGTCTTCACATTGTCCGCTTGTATTGTAAATCTCAAGGCTTCTGGAAGTCTTATCTTATTGAGCAAAGCTGGACATTCAGAAGCCTTATCTGTCACCTCATTAATTTCACAATGGGTCTGCCATTAAATATCACCGCCTGGCTTTCTTTGTCCAATGTTAGGGTTTTGCTAACCTTGTGCAAAGGCATCAATATTTATATCTGTCTCAAAACCTTCACATTCATCTTCATATGGTGACCAGTGGTGAAAGAAAATAATGAGGAATGGGTAATAGAAAAACACAAATGCAGGACTCCACACTCTGCTACACCACTTCTGAGAGTCGAGGAGGTCCGCAGGTGATAGTGGATCTCTCATAAGAATCTCCCTGGTTTGATGGGATAATGGGAATACCTGAAAACTCAAACTTCATTACAATCCACTCTGTTGTAGAAATGTTGTATATTTTTGACTTGAATTTTGTAGAACTTTTACACATTCTTTATGACTATGCATACATGTGTACGTAACCGGGCAACAATCCTTCCTCTTCCTTCAAAAAGACTTAAATAGAACTCACAACCTCAAGGATCTCAAAGTTCAAACTAGACCTGGGCGGAAAATTCTATTCTGCTCGTGGAATTTGTGGAATTTGCGGAATTTGGGTAATTTCGCATTCCGAGGAGAACGCGAAATTGCCCAAAACAGCAATTGCGAACAATAAAAAAGCATCGCGAACAAGCAATTCTGCGTGTTCGTGGAATTTCTGCGTATTCGCTGGGATTTTTTACCGTTTTGCAGAGATTTGTGTAACGCGATTATGCATATTCCGCCCACCCCTAGTTCAAACCCAGTCTTCTAATTCAATTTAAATCTAAATACTGTAGCTTGATTGCCTTGCAAAGAATGCTGGAAACCAGTAAGAAAGATATGCCTGAAGAAATAAAAAGGGAGTCAACACTCTAGACATGTGAGAATGTGTGGGCTGCTTGGAACAGTAGTTTACTCCAGCACACTGTCACACTTCATGTCTTCTGCACTACTTCTTGACTGCTTGTCTTTCCTTGGTTGAAAGACATTCGGTGTGAGTGGCTCCATAGTCCTACTTTCCCACACGTGGACCACACTAGCCATTAAACAGTACCTCCATCCCCATATCATGACTTTGCATCAAAGCACCCCTCAAATATTCCACTACTGTTCTGTTGCTAGAATGCAATAGACAATATTTAAGCGCAGAAAATGTGTATATAACCATATAACTATGATGAATAGGGTTCCAATGCTACAAGCCATTACTGGGGTATGTCTTGTCGCCTGCCACCATTTGAAAATTAAACGGGAGTTCTGCAGTATAACTGGATGGTAAAGGTAAAGGAGAACATGATTATATAGATAAAGGATACCAACATCCCAACTATGTGATCTTCATGCTAGAAACATTAACATTAATGGTTGGAATCATTGCTGCTGTGCAGTGTTTGTGGTACCACAGGCGTTTTTCTATCAGGAAGTTGCAAGTCATACTTGTGTTGCTGGACTGTTCCTGCACAAATCCTTTTTTTGTACAGTCTACGGATCTTCACTTTCAAGGCAGTACTTTTCTTTTAACAGAATCTGAATGGGATGGTTTAAAAACAATATTTCTGCTGTTCTTGACACCTCTGCTGCTCTTTTCTACTCCTCAAATGTCACACTCAATAATTATAATGCTGTTTGTCTTACATTTCAACCTCTATCTAAAACATATTTTGCATTATACACCAGGATATTAAAAAATATTGACCATTTCCCTTTTAATCTATGAGACATAAGATCACTTTCCTCACTATTCCTTGTTTAATAAGATAAACATTTGCCTCAATACGTTGGCTTAACAAAAGCATAACCTCAACCGTGTTTTAGTTTTCACTGAATAGAATTCACGTAATGTTTATCTGGCATCATCACTAGATGAACCTGGGTTTAAACCACAATCCATTACAAATAGGTGTTTTGAGGCCTGCTACCAAAACAGGTCAATATGAGGTGGCATTCCATGTTCCTATACATTACAAAGATACAGTGCCAAAGGATTTAAAAATTTAGAGTAATGACTAGGAATATTTTCCGAATTTCAAGGGTTCACATTAGCAATAGCCATACCTTTTGTTTCACCCTATCCAACTTTGACACTAGATAAAACGTGCTTCTAAGAATAGGTAAGAAATACACTGGAATCAGTTTGTAGTAAAGCTTGGAAGAAATGTTTGTGAGAAATAACTAATGAACTTTTTTTAAACCAGCATTGGCATATCAATTCATACCTGTTGGAATGTCATCCTTTTGCCTTTTTCAGCCCCCATTTTTTCTGAATGATACTTGTGGTAACTGAATGTGACTGTACCATGGGCTCTGCTAACCAGGCCCGGGACTGGTGCTATGTGAGAAAAGGAACATGTAATAGGGTACACCTACAATTGGAAATGACAGACCCTATAAGTTCCAAGAAGGTAATAGGGGTGGGGTGGGACAATCTACCTATAAGTCCATAGTATTTAATGGGTAATGGAGGTTTAGAGGCGCAGCAGATTTCCTGCATGTGTGTGCTGCCATGTGCCTGCTGTCCTTTTAAAGGCAGCCCTGCCTTGCAGTCTGTCTTTAAAAGTAAATTCTCACATTTGGGATTAACAGGCCCTATAAGTCCCTAGTATGTAATAGGGCTAGGGGGTTCACACTAACTATAAGTCCCTAGTATGTAATAGGGCATTGACATTTAGAGAAATGAGGAAATTAAGGAAATGAGACAAAGTCAAAGTCAAAGGATTTATATAGCGCACTACATACCCAGAGGGTCTCAAGGCGCTTAAGAAGGGGAGTTACTTGTCAAATATCCACGTTTTAAGTTGCTTTCTGAATGCTAGGTGGTTCTGGGTAAGGCGAAGGTAAGTGGGAAGAGAGTTCCAGGTTTTAGCTGCCAGGTAGGAGAAGGATATACCTCACATGGTGGTCTTGTTGATGCGAGGTACAGTGGCAAGGGCTTGGTTGGAAGATCGAAGTTGGCGGGAGGGGGTGTAGAAGGACAGTCGTGTGTTGAGGCATTCTGGTCCGATTTCGTAGAGTGCTTTGTGTGCGTGGGTTAGGAGCCGGAAAGTGATCCTCTTATTGACGGGAAGCCAGTGGAGGTTTTTCAGGTGACCAGAGATATGTTCTTTACGCGGGATGTCTAGTATGAGCCTGGCAGAGGCGTTTTGGATTCGTTGGAGTTTTTTCTGGAGTTTAGCGGTAGTCCCGGCGTATAGGGTGTTTCCGTAGTCCAGGCGGCTCGTGACCAGTGCGTGGGTGACCGTTTTCCTAGTTTCGGTGGGGATCCAACGAAATGTTTTTTGAGCATGCGAAGAATGTTGAAGCAGGATGAGGAGACGGCGTTGACTTGTCTGTTCATTGAAAGTGAGGAATCCAGGATGACGCCCAGGTTCCGTGCGTGGTCTGTCGGGATGGGTGCTTTTCCAAGGGCTTCTGGCCACCAAGAGTCGTCCCATGCGGAGGGGGAGGAACCTAAGATGAGGACTTCTGTTTTATCAGAGTTCAGTTTCAGACGGCTGTGTTTCATCCATTCGGCTACTACTTTCATTCCTTCATGTAGGTTGGTTTTGGCGGTGCTAGGGTCATTGGTGAGTGATAGGATCAGTTGAGTGTCATCCGCGTAGGAGATGATGTTGAGGTTGTGTTGGCGGGCGATGGCCGCGAGGGGGCTCATGTATACGTTGAAAAGGGTGGGGCTGAGTGAAGATCCTTGTGGTACGCCGCAGATGACTTCAGTGGCCTCTGACTTGAATGGTGGGAGGCGGACTCTCTGCGTTCTTCCGGTGAGGAACGAGGTGATCCATTCCAGTGCTTTTCCTTGGATTCCGATGTTTCTGAGACGCTGTAGAAGGGTGCTATGGCAGACTGTGTCAAAGGCTGCGGAGAGGTCGAGGAGGATGAGGGCGACTGTGTCTCCATTGTCCAGTAGGGTTCGAATGTCGTCTGTTGCTGCGATGAGGGCGGTCTCAGTGCTGTGTTTTGCTCGGAAGCCGGACTGTGAGGAGTCGAGGGATTTGTTGGCTTCGAGGAAGGCGGCGAGCTGGTTGTTGACAGCTTTCTCGATGACTTTGGCCGGGAATGGAAGGAGCGAGATAGGGCGTTAATTTTTTAGTTCGGTGGGGTCCGCTGTGGGTTTTTTCAGAAGGGCGCAGAGTTCAGCGTGTTTCCAGCTTTCCGGGAAGGTGGCGGATTTGAAGGAGCAGTTGATAACGTCTCGGAGGTGTGGTGCTATGATGGAGTCTGCTTTATTGAAGATGTGGTGAGGGCATGGGTCTGTGGGGGAACCTGAGTGGATGGAGTTCATCAGGCGGATGGTATCCTCAGTGGAGATTGTGTTCCAGTCATTAAGGATGTTTGAGGGGGGTGAAGGTCCAGCAGATGGTTGGGTGGGTTGGTCTCCGGGTTGGTTGTCGAAGCTGTTGTGGATGTCTGCAATTTTGTTGTGGAAGAATGAGGCTAGGGAGTCGCAGAGGGCTTGAGAGGGGGTGATGTTGTTAGAGTTGGCCGAGGGATTGGTAAATTCCTTGACGATGTTGAAAAGTTCCTTGTTGTTGTGGCCGTTGTTAACTAGTCGTTCCTTGAAGGCGGTTTTCTTGGCCTTTTGGATCAGTTGATGGTGTATGCGGGTGGCGTTTTTGAAGGCGTCCTTGGTGCTGGTGGTTGGGTATTTTTTCCAGGCCTTCTCAAGGGAGCGGCAGAGTTTCTTGGATTTCTTAAGATCATCGTTGAACCAGGAGGCCTTCTTGCTGCCAAGTTTGATTTGTCGTTTTTTCAGTGGTGCTAGGATGTCGGCGCTGTTGGATAGCCAAAGGGTGAGGTTGGTGGCGGCTTGGTCGGGGTTTGATGAGTGGGCTGGGGGGTTTAGAAGAAGCGATGAGGAGATCTGGTCGATGGTGATTTTGTTCCAGTTTCTTTGCAGAGTTGGTTGGGGGTGGTTGTTGGGTTTGGGCTTGTTGTAGGTGAAGTGAACGCAGCTGTGGTCAGTCCAAAGGAGCTTCGTGGTGTGGCTGAAGGAGACATGATTGCTGGAGGTGAAGATAGGGTTGAGGGTGTGACCTGCGATGTGGGTGGGGGAAGTGACCAGTTGTTTAAGTCCGAGGTTGGCGAGGTTGTCCAGCAGGGTGGTGGAGTTGCGGTCGTTGTTCTTTTCAAGGTGAAAGTTGAGGTCTCCTAGAAGGATGTAATCTTTGGAGGGGAGCGCGTGTGGAGTGATGAAGTCCGTGATGTCCTCACTAAATTGTGCGCGGGGTCCTGGAGGCCTGTAAAGGAGGGTGCGTCTGAGTGTGGTCTTGGGGTCGATGTGGATCTGGAAGTGAAGGTGTTCAGAGTTGGCGAGGTTGACGTCAGAGCTGGTTGAGATATGGATGGATTTCTTATGGACGATAGCGATTCCTCCTCCTGTGTGGCCGGTACGGTCCTTGCGTATGATCTTATAATCTTCTGGGATGGCAATGGTGATGTCTGGGGCGGAGGAGGCGTTCATCCATGTTTCAGTAAGGAAGGCGACGTCCGGAGAGATGGTGTCTAGTAGATTCCATAGGTCAATGGCGTCCCTATGGACCGATCGGGTGTTGAGCAAGATGCATTGTAGGTGGTTGGTGTCGGGAATCAGAGGTGTGATCGTAGCGGAGTGGTTGACGTTGCAGAAGAATTTGCAGGAGTAGCATGAGAAAGGTCCATGGGTGTGTCCAGGAGCGGCTTGGACACAGTTCGGGGGACGGCCGGGGTTAAGGGCTAGGAGCTTGGTGGCATCGTAGGTAATGCGGGAGGGCTGGGCAATGCGAGGGCCAGGGGGTCTGGCGCTGGGCGCGGTCCAGGCGCGGACGGGCGTAGACGGGCTTACCTATGCCGCACCTTCGGCGCGACTGGGGCGCGAACGCTGTGCGTAAACGCTGCGCGGGGATGCTGCGGTCATATAAGGATGGTGAGGGGGGGAGGGGCGAGGCCGTAGGTATGGGCGGAAAATCCGTTTCGCTCGCGGATTTGGCGGATTTTCGGGAAATCCGCAATCCGCGAGATTCGCGAATCTCCCGCAAAATCCGCAAATCCGCGAGCAGCGGATTTTGCTCGCACTGCTCGCACTGTTCGCGTGAGTTCGCGGCTTCCCAGTACAACTTCGCGCCCCGCGAATAAGTGCTAAATTGCAGAAATACGATCTTAGCAAAACTGAAACTACTTGCCAGGTTCAAAAGTTCAGGCTCATCATTAGTAGCCATTTCCTGTAGTGCTTCCTGAGGGGCCCCTCCAGAGTTCAGTTGCCAGTTGCAACTATTATGTGACCCTGCTCTGAACCTCAGAATAGTTACACATATGCCACAAAGGTCCTGAATTACAGCTAAGGGAGACAAGCAGGAGCCAGGCTGGAAGTTAAAATCCATTAATCAGCCCCTAATTCATTATTGTCAGTTGGGGCAGGGCAGGTGTTGTAACTAATTTTGCAACAATGAAAGCACTTAGCAAGTGCAAAAGATCACTAATCAGGGCGCACTAAGGAAGCAGGTGCCAGCTAAAAAAATATTCTGTGACATATTAATCAGCCCCAAATTAATTCAGGTCACTTGAGGCAGGGAAGGTGTGCTTTGCTTTGCCGAAAATAATGTACACTGGACAACCAGAGGGTGTGGTGATGAAACAGAGGGTGGCATGGGTGGGCCAGAGGGTGGCATGAGTAGTCAGAGAGTGGCAGTGGTGACAGAGAGTGGCAGTGATGAAGAAGAGTGTCCCAAACAGGCTGGACACGTAGAAACAACAAGTTCGCGAAACTTGCGACCCGACAGGTAAGTTCGCAAATTGCGAAATTGTAAAAACCCTCGCGAACTGGCAGAAACACGGGCGAACACAAAAAAAAAAAAATCTGCGCGAATTCGCGGATTTTGCGGATTGCGAATTCGCAAATCCGCAAAATTCGCGAACGCGAGATCCGCAAAATTCGCCCATGCGGGCGGCTCAGCTGGAAGGCGGGGCGGGCTCAAGGGAACAACAACAACAAAATCAAAATGGAGGGGAGGGCAGAGCAGGGCGCCGGGGGATATTACAAGAGCAATGCGCAGGTAAATATCAGAGCAAGCAGCCAGTAAAGCAGTGACCAAGCAATGAAAACGCAATTGAATCCTGGCGCTGTTAAAAAATAAACAACACTTCGTAAAAAATGCAGCTTCACAATACGATACCGCCTTTCAGCAAACAGACAGGGGAGCGACCACTCAAGGCAGGAGCGAGGAGTGGATCACGGCGCTGCGAGGTCAGGGGACGCTCTATATTGGTAGAGGGAGGGCGGCTCAGCTGGGAGGCGGGGCAGGCTCAAGGGAACAACAACAACAAAATCAAAATGGAGGGGAGGGCAGAGCAGGGCGCCGGGGGATATTACAAGAGCAATGCGCAGGTAAATATCAGAGCAAGCAGCCAGTAAAGCAGTGACCAAGCAATGAAAACGCAATTGAATCCTGGCGCTGTTAAAAAATAAACAACACTTCGTAAAAAATGCAGCTTCACAATACGATACCGCCTTTCAGCAAACAGACAGGGGAGCGACCACTCAAGGCAGGAGCGAGGAGTGGATCACGGCGCTGCGAGGTCAGGGGACGCTCTATATTGGTAGTGGGAGGGCGGCTCAGCTGGGAGGCGGAGCGGGCTCAAGGAAACAACAACAACAAAATCAAAATGGAGGGGAGGGCAGAGCAGGGCGCCGGGGGATATTACAAGAGCAATGCGCAGGTAAATATCAGAGCAAGCAGCCAGTAAAGCAGTGACCAAGCAATGAAAACGCAATTGAATCCTGGCGCTGTTAAAAAATAAACAACACTTCGTAAAAAATGCAGCTTCACAATACGATACCGCCTTTCAGCAAACAGACAGGGGAGCGACCACTCAAGGCAGGAGCGAGGATTGGTTTAGCTGGCTCTTGCTCCTCTGGAGACAAATCATCCATATTGGATTTTGGAAGTGAAGTGCTTCGTGGGACAAGTAGATACCACACTTTGGAGGAATTTATCATGCTTTTGGCTGACACCCAGCATCTCATTGGATAGAGGTGCCTCCTGCTTGTCACCCCAGACCACTGAATAAATGTGTGTGAGCTGCATCTCTCGGATCTTCTGCCTGAAACTGCAAGGAAAAGAAGGATTGCCCTGCTGGAGTTCATCCAGTGGACTTTTAAGGATTTGGCAGGTGCATTGTGGAAATTGTGGTCTAGACATCCCAAAGACAATCTAGTAAATTCTAGACTTTTGGATTGGTGATTTTGACACTTTGAACCTACAAGGAGTCCTTCGGGTAGCACGTCCTGAACTTTGGAGAACTTTTGTGAAAAAACCTTCATGAGGTGACTGACCCGACCTTGAGGGACTACATTTGACAACCCAAACAGGATTTCAGGTTTGTCTAGCTAAAAGCTCCAGAGCTCCAGACTACCAGGATATGTCCAGAGCCTCAAGAAAAGTCAAGCAGGCGAGCCCTCCCAGAATCCCGCCTGCTGGGTAGAGTTGAATGACGTCGGATGAAAAAGCTCCAGAAAAGTTTCTAAGTGTGAAGGTAAAGATTTTGACTAGGGCCTCCCGCTTAGTGTATCTGACCAGGGCTCCATCATGATTGGCCTCAAACATTGACTTAGTCATGGTCAAATGTGACCAGCTGTCCAAAAGTGGTGATATATGTTTTTATATTCATGGGTGCAGATTGTCAGAGAGTGACTCAAGGGTCCTGATTCACAGAACTAACTTAAGACAAAGGGCCATATGCATGAACACATTTTCCCATAGACACAGAATGGGCAAAACCTTTTGATGCATCTGGACCAAAATCCCAAACTTTCTACCATTTTGGTATTCACAGAAGGCACATACTCATTTTGGTATTCACAGAAGGCACTTACTCATTTCAGTATTCACAGACGTTAGGAGTCCTAAATTTAGGACTCTTAAATGCCTTCTGTGAATACCGAAAGTCTTAAAGTTAGGATTTTTCTCAGTTTAGGAGTAGTAAAGTAAGGACTCCTAACTTTAGGACTCCTAAATGCGTCCTGTGAATACCAAAAGTCTTAAAGTTAGGATTTTTCCCAGTTTAGAAGTAAAGTTAGAACTCCTAACTTTAGGACTCCTAAATGCCTTCTGTGAATACCAAAAGTCTTATAGTTAGGATTTTTCTCAGTTTAGGAGTAGTAAAGTTAGGACTCCTAATTTTAAGACTCCTAAACTGAGAAAAATCCTAACTTTAAGACTGTCGGTATTCACAGAAGGCATTTAGGAGTCCTAAAGTTAGGGCTCCTAACTTCTGTGAATACCGAAATGAGTAAGTGCCTTCTGTGAATACCAAAATGGTAGAAAGTTTAGGATTTTGTCTTAAGTTAGTTCTGTGAATCAGCCCCTAGATCATACACACCATGGGTTGCAAAACGTTGTTTTACTTAATTTTTGCACTTTGCATATTGAAGTCTAACAGACAGTGTGCTCAGTGTCCCAAGTGAACTGAAACTAAAAATAAAATGGGGGGACACTAGAGAGCCCGGAGCAAGATGGTCACACTTTACTGCTGCTCTGCTGGTCGAGACCACAATCCGTCTAACATCCTGTATTTCTAGTGCTATCCATGGCTGTAATAAGCATATCCTGACTTCTGAGGCACAAATGAATACTTTGAAGTTACTGCTTTGGCTGTTCAGTTCCCTAAAATGTACTTCTGCAGCAGTTCATCAATCAGTGTAAAATGGTGTCCCGGAGTGTACTGGCTTCGGTGCTCTCCCGCCGGGATTCTCTCTTGTCCTGGTGCTGCGTCCCACATTCGAGACGTCAGCCCTGAACACTGAGCTTGCCTGCCAGCGGTTGTTTAGCTGCGTGCTGAGGAGCGCCTAGACTTGTATATCGCTCGTATGCACAGCGGGACGGATGTCTGCCATTTCGGGAGCTGCCGTATTGAGGAAAGTACTGGCGTTCCGACCCCTGCCCGCTTTGGCTGCTGCAGCATTGAGACACGGTTTTGGTGAGTTATATGACGCAAATTGACAGGCTCCATATCCGCATATGGCAATAGTCGCTCATGCCCCGGTCTCTCCTGCATCTGAGGAATATCCTTTATTGCTGCCTGTACCGCAGTGACACAGCTGCTCTTTTCGGCGCCCCTTAGGAGGTGGATCGCTACGGGGCTGGACACAGCTGTGCCATCGGATCGGCATCGAAGCAAAGCAGCTCCTAAGGAGATTGGAGGGAGTGCTGTGCTGATGAATGAACTCTGCGCTTAACAGGCAAGCCACGCGGACTTGTTCCCGCTTTCTACATTGCGGCCTTCCTGATTCTATAAACTTTATCTCTGCGGCCTGGCATGGAGACTGGGGAGTGAGTGGCAAACCTGGTGTTGTGCTGATAGATCTCCCGCCTGGTCTTGTATCCATAACACTCATAGCCCTGGGACTAAATTGCAGTCTGCTGCAATTGCTGGAGTTTACTGGGCCATCACACCTCACAGTTCTGCCTTAGATTGCAATCGTTGCAGCATGAGATCCACGCCATTGCGACCACGTGCATGTTGATGGGCGGAGATTGATAGCTGTACCGTCTGGAATCTGTTGTATATTACCTGGATCAGCTATATTGTGTGCTGCCTGCCTCGATGGTCTAATTAGTGCGGATATTCATTACCTGGATTTGCTACAAGCCTAATAAATACTTTGACCTGCCAGGGGGCCGCTGGACGGGGTTCCGTCTGGTGCTACCACAGCTGGTAAAGAGTGAACACCAGAAACCGTGCCCGCCGATAAATCTCTTGCTGCGGACCCCGAAGGCTCTGCGGAATACACACAATTGCCCTCAACCCCAAGAGGTCACATTTTCTGAGCAAATGTGAACCGAAAGACCTACCATGCTGGCCGAATAATGAAATTACTGATCGGCCGGACACAGCTACTCAGGAAGCAGTGAAGATCCCGACTGGTGCATCAGAACCTGCGGGACGCACGAGGGGGCCGATGCCTGACCCCATCATGGTAGCCGTTCGGACCTCAAACAAGCAAGGTAACTGTGAAGCTATGGGTGGCTGCAGCAACACCAAAGGGTAAATTGTAAAAAAAAAATGTAAATTGATACTTGTATAGTGCACTACTCACCCGAAAGGGTCTCAAGGCGCTGCTTGTACGAATACCGCTGTGGAACCCATCCTGGCTTTCCCTGTGAGGCGTCCACTCCTGGGCACCCCCAAGATGGAGGCCAGGCATCCTTAGCATTGTGGGGGCCATTGTGGAGATTAAGCAAGCTATTGCCCAGAGTTGCAGAGTGGGACTCCATGATTGGAATTGGCACTGAGGCAAGAATTATCAGGTCTGTGGAATTTTGAGCCCAAGACCCACCGAGGCGAAGAATAGAACCCTGGTCCCGGGCTAGATCTCTGCATCAGGGTCTGCCGCTCTAATCATTGAGCCACACTTCTCCACTAGAGGGAACTTAGAGGCTTAACAAGACTCTATAGGGACTGAATGAGGCATCTGGGGGGCATTGGAAGAGTGTCTCATACTTATTCTGTGAGCCTGACCTTAAAATGGATGCCACACCGAGACCAAAGTGACCACACCCGGGTCTTAGAATCACATCTACAGACAAGATTAAAATGATGAGGATCGTTCCGAGATCAGATGATTGTCGAGGCTTGATGCGCGAGCTGGGATTGAACTCATTTGGTCCCGTGGGCTCCCCCAGCTGCTTCTTCATCCGCCCAGAGTAAAATGAGGAGAGAGGAGGACTTGGAGGCTAAAGTTTTTATCTAATACTCAGACGTTGAACTGGGATCCCAGTCTGTTCTTAATGAGATCCTCATCCCCAGTCTAACGCCGCCTCCCAAGTACTAGCTCACCCCTGAACGGACTCCAGATAGCGTCCGAAGCTCAACACCAGCCTTCCTTGCATGCCTTTAAAGGGAGACTGAAAACAACATCTTGATTAACCCTTTCTAATTGACCAGCCCCAATCCTCCAAAGTTACTACAGACATGGAGACCCCACCTCTCAACCAATAACAAAACCTCCTCCACATCTAGGAAGGAACACAGGCTCATCATAAAAAGCAAACACATCCTTTGATGTGCACTGATGGTTCTAGTGATGGAGTTTGCAAAGAAAATAAAGCCAACAGGTATTGCCAATTTGACTGGAAAGGACTTCCTAAGATGGCCGACTGGTGAGGAGCTCCGGCCGGGAGCTCCCGACCAGGCATCGCCTTTACTGCTTGTTAAGAGGTGTCTTCCCAAGCGACTGCTCCCCTAAAAAGAGCGATACAAAAGGGGATGATAGACGGAGCGTTTGAGCAAATCAAACACTCACCCCCAGTCAACTGATCTGGGTTTAATACATCACCATTCTTTAGCTCACTCTGCCACCCCAGTTCAGACATGGCCATATGCAAATCAGCCTGACCCTGTGCCTCATGGGAACAGTCCAGCCCAAACTGCCAAGCCATGTCTTCCCTGGACCGGAAACAGGCATCCTGGGACCAGTGGCTGTGTGAGCTAAAGAATGGTGATGGATTAAACCCAGATCAGTTGACTCAGGGTGAGTGTTTGATTTGCTCAAGCGCGCCGTCCATCATCCCCTTTTGTATCCCCCTAAAAAGAGGGCCTCTCAATGACTCTCAAGTTTCTATTCAAGGTACCCTTTTATTTCCTACCTGCAATAGCCCAATATGATTGGTGGGGCGATCGTCCACTTAACACTGCCTGACCCTAAAATAGCGACTGCGCTAGTAGCCCTTGCTTAATACCAGTCTAGGGGAGTTAACGTTTTACCTCACTCATACCCGATCCTTAACTCTTCACTTAGCAGCTGCCCATTTGGTATCTGGGTACAATAACAAGCATCTTCATTGACTCTGATCTCCCTGCATATATAATGGGGCCCGCCTACTGGAAACCTGACATTCCACAGCATTTGTGACTGTACACTTAGCATCCACGCACTTCTGACCCGATAGTTCAGAAGCCTGCTAAACACCTCCCAATCGCATGATGATTCGCTCTGGACTACAGATACCACAGACAGAGGCATGGAACGCGAAGCTGCATGGTACCCCCTATTGCCGAGTTGACCTAACGCTTAATCTTGACACTGGACTTAACGGCTATGTGACCCCCATCTGAGCTATGGACCCATTTACTCTTAATTCCTGGGCCCCAACAAGGTATTTCTCTACCACTGCTAATCTGCCAGAACTGTACTGCTTCTTAGCCCCCTGTTACTACTGCCCCTCTACATTCCCTCTATTCCTCTATTGGGGACTTGTTTTTCTGTGTTTGACTATGCAACTGTAACAATTGTAACCTTGTTTTTCCCTGACCACCGAGACCTGAGCAACATGGCTGATGCCCGGTGGAGCTGCTAGACAGCTATAGAGAAGATCACCACCTCGTCTGTCACCTACGCAGCCGGACATTCAACACTGTTCTCCCTGTCTCCTTCCCCCCTCCCTTCGACGAATTACTGTAACGTTGTTTTGCCTATGTTTCACTATGTCTCCACCCCTAATTGGTGAGTCCTGCTTCAAAAATCCATCACTATAGTAAATGACACAAAGGTTGAGATAATTATCATACAATCTCATTTTTTTCCCTGCTAGAATGACAGTGGAAGAACCAAATTTAAAATCGGTGGCTCCTCTGTACAGGGTAACAATTTAAAAGTGTTTAATAAGGTAAAGTTGTTCTCATCATTGTAGATATGCTTCCATATTTAGTGGAGATTACGCAAACATATTCATTAGTCCTAAATATGTCATTTCTGCAGATAATGCACATGCACACGTACCCATAAGGATTAAATCTTGGGCGGTCAAGGTATTTGAGTCTCTACATCAAGATCTAAAATACATTCTTTTAAACCTTGAGGGAATCCATGGTGTCAATAATCGAGGTAAGGCACTTTATTGTGCATTAGTGCCTCACTCTTGGTATGAGTAGTCAGATTAAACTACATGCCAGTTCAAGTGTTCAGTACTTAATTGTTAATCTGTTTTTAAAATAGCTTACATAGGGAGAATAGAAATTAACAAATGCAGTAGTGTTTATGAATAAAGGTTTTCTTATGATGCACGATGTGTAACAAAGCAACTAACAGGGACTAAGACAGAATAAAGAGTCTTTTGTTGTACAATTACAATTATTGTTTGGTAATTTTGGTAATTTTGTGTTTCTCCATGTAGAATCTGTCCTGAAAAAGGTGTACACATCCTCAAAAAAATGTTATCTGTTCTGTGTAATATGTTTTTAAATTAATTTTCTTGTGTATTATTCATTAATCATTGCCTATGCGATTCTTGTTTTTAATGTATAAATAAGATGCCAATTGCCTTTTTAACTGTATAAATAGAAATAAATTACGTATATGCTATGTGTTACAACAAACTTTGAATCTAGTTCTTGTCCTACTGTATAAAAGTACCTTTGTTTTAATTTTAATTTTATCAACACTGTTAACATCTGCATAGTTCACCTCCCGTGCTGTCGTGGTTGTGTGGCAGGTTACCACTGTAGAGCCTGTGACCGCTTGTCCCAAATTGGTGGCACCGGTAAGCATGGGCGAATTTTGCGAATCTCGCGTTCGCGAATTTTGCGGATTTGCGAACTCGCAATCCGCAAAATCCGCGAATTCCCGCGAATTTGCGGATTTTTTTTTTGTGTGTTCGCCCGTGTTTCTGCCAGTTCGCGAGGGTTTTTACAATTTCGCAATTTGCGAACTTACCTGTCGGGTCGCAAGTTTTACGAACTTGTTGTTTCTACGTGTCCAGCCTGTTTGGGACACTCTTCTTCATCACTGCCACTCTCTGTCACCACTGCCACTCTCTGACTACTCATGCCACCCTCTGGCCCACCCATGCCACCCTCTGTTTCATCACCACACCCTCTGGTTGTCCAGTGTACATTATTTTCGGCAAAGCAAAGCACACCTTCCCTGCCTCAAGTGACCTGAATTAATTTGGGGCTAATTAATGTGTCACAGAATATTTTTTTAGCTGGCACCTGCTTCCTTAGTGCGCCCTGATTAGTGATCTTTTGCACTTGCTAAGTGCTTTCATTGTTGCAAAATTAGTTACAACACCTGCCCTGCCCCAACTGACAATAATGAATTAGGGGCTGATTAATGGATTTTAACTTCCAGCCTGGCTCCTGCTTGTCTCCCTTAGCTGTAATTCAGGACCTTTGTGGCATATGTGTAACTATTCTGAGGTTCAGAGCAGGGTCACATAATAGTTGCAACTGGCAACTGAACTCTGGAGGGGCCCCTCAGGAAGCACTACAGGAAATGGCTACTAATGATGAGCCTGAACTTTTGAACCTGGTAAGTAGTTTCAGTTTTGCTAAGATCGTATTTCTGCAATTTAGCACTTATTCGCGGGGCGCGAAGTTGTACTGGGAAGCCGCGAACTCACGCGAACAGTGCGAGCAGTGCGAGCAAAATCCGCTGCTCGCGGATTTGCGGATTTTGCGGGAGATTCGCGAATCTCGCGGATTGCGAATTTCCCGAAAATCCGCAAAATCCGCGAGCGAAACGGATTTTCCGCCCATGCTTAGGCACCGGTCAGGTTGTTAGCCTGTTTGTATTAGGGACACTTGCTTATTCAATATATTTCCCCTGGTTCCAGACCGTTTACAATAAGGCGGCCTCCTATATATTTTTTCTGTAAATGAGTGGTTAGCCTTCCGCTTTTTTGTCTGACCCACCCTGTTAATTCAGGGGGCTGAAGGCTACTACCGACTCACAGTATGGGTATTCCCGCAAGATTTTTATTCCTTTGTTCATGTGCCCTTGGGTGCCTTTGTAATGTTGAGTTATGTTTTCTCTTCTTTTATCTTCAAGGACTTAAAGATGCAACTGTATACTTGCTGTCTATTTTTGAAACAGGGTTATCACAGCATGGTATGAGCGTTGGCTACTTCATAATGACAGAACTGTGTTTACACCACATTCGTTTTTAGGTAATGTCACATATATACTCAACAACTCCAATAGACATGGCTAATCCCAAAGCATCAACAATAACGTGGTTAAGCTGGAATGTTAAGGGGCTTAGCAACCCTAAAAAAGTGCAGCAGGTGCTCTCCTACCTAGAAAGTCACCATATCCAGATCGCTCTACTGCAAAAGACTCACCTCAACAAACGGCCGGTCCCAACCATAGCTAACAGGTGGGCGGGTGTGCGACTGGCTGCATCCTATTCCTCATATGCGCGGGGAGTTTTGAATCGTTATCTTATAAAGAAGGGCATCCTTTTTGTGCCAATACATGTAGAGGAGGATGAGGGGGGACGATACATAATAGTGCAGGGAACCCTATATGGTAAGAAGTTGGTTATAGTGCACTTATATGGTCCCAATGCCGATGATCCTGCATTTTATGACACACTATGGGGCAAGCTTTATAAACTACCCTCCTCAACCCTTATCTTTGGGGCGATTTTAATGTTGTTCTAGATCTTGTACTAGACAGAGTGTACACAGTTTACCCCTCCCCCCAAGAAAGGCACTGTGTCAGTACATGATGGTTTGGAGACTCTGGGGCTTACAGACATTTGGCGATTGAGATATTTAGGCTCCCGGGAAGGTACATGCCGCTCATATGCATGCCAGGCGTGGTTATGCATAGACTACTGGCTGGTTACGCAAGATGTCAGCACATGGACTGTATAGATTAAACTTCTACCTCGGACATTGTCAGACCACTCCCCGGTACTCCTCAGCATGACACTGCCATTGACATCCCATCCCAATTCCATTGGCGACTTCAACTGTCTTCCCTTTTGGACTAGGTTTTTTGTGAAGGTGTACGTAAAGCTGTCACTGACTATTTCTTACAATACACTGGGTCGGTTCAAACTGTGGAGATTCTCTGGGAAGCTTTTAAAGTGACCATTCTGGGGGGCCTGTATAGGTTACAGACTGGAGTGCTGAAATCGTTGCGTCGCACTATGGCTACACTCGAGCGAGAACTGTGTGATAGTAGATTCTGCTAATTTGGCGCTTATCAAAACTAAAATCACAGAGTATAATGATGTGGTAGATCAGGAAACCAGACATATGTCGCACCGGAGTACTGCTCGATATTATGGCGAAGCTGGCAGGCGGGGCAGAGCACTGGCTAGTCACATTCTTGAACCCCACCATAAAACGTGTCTAATCAAAGCGTCAATTGCAGATGATACCACGCATTAGAATGCACCTAATATACTCAAAGCCTTTGAAAATTACTACCCTGGAATGTATACATTGCCAAGCTGCGGATGAGGCAGAACTCGCGCAATATCTTGACGATGTCGCACTGGTGTGACTCTCGCGGGGACAGCAGGAGTTCCCAATGTATCCTATTACCCTAGATGAAATACGGGACGCTATTGTTGCACTACCTAACGGAAAATCATCTGGTACCGATGGGTTGCCAGCAGAATTTTATAAAGAGTATATAGATTTGCTTGCACCTTGCCTTCTCCAGTTATATGAAGAAGCATACAAGACTCAATGTTTGCCGTTGACCTTACGTGAGGCACTCGTGGTTACACTATTTAAACGTGATAAACCACCGGATAGGTGTGATTCCTATCGACCTTTATCATTAATAAATACGAATGTTAAATTTTAGCAAAGGTATTAGCAACCAGATTGAAGTTACAGCTTCCCATCATGGTCCTCGTTGATCAATCCGGGTTCATCCCAACCAGTTCTACGGCTCATAATTTAAGAACACTCTTTGCTGTAATGCATGTGCTTGGGCCCACCTTGCCGGCAGTTTCAGTGCTTCTAGACACTGCAAAGGCCTTTGATTCTATCTCCTGGTCCTATATGTTTGCAATTCTGTACTGCATAGGTGTGCCATTTATTTTTCCTAACTGGATCAAACTGCAGTATACTAACCGTTAGCACGTGTGAGGTTTAATGGTCAATTATCAGAGACCTTCAGTATTCGGCGTGGCACACGACAGGGGTGTCCGTTATCGCCCTTGCTATTCGCATCATACTCGAGCCACTGGCTTATATTTTGAGCCAACGCTATGCACAGGCGGCACTACATTTTTATCAACGCCCCTTAGCTGTGTCCATGTATGCTGACGATGTCAGTGTGAAAAAAAGTGGTGCACACCAATATGTATGTTCAGGACCCCATTTCGCACCTTGCACAGCTCAATAGGAAATATATACTGTTTAAATGGTTCTCTGGACTGGGAATCAATTGGTCCAAATCGTTCATACTTCCCCTCACGGATAACACACACCAAACCAACCTAGATTATCCTTTAACATGGTGAGATGACACTGTGAAATACTTAGTAATTTGGCTCCACAGGGATCCGCAGGCTGTCGTACAATCTAATTATGGCACAGCTATATCGTGTCTTGAGGGGCAATTAAATCGCTGGATTAAGTTATCCTTGTCCTTCGCAGATCGTATAGCACTCATGAAGATGGAAATCTTTCCACGCTTTCTATATTTATTTTTAAATATTCCTATACATTTAACACAATTTTTTTTCGATCAGGACCATTCTCGCTTGATCACGTTAGCATAGGTTGGTAAAAAACCTCGACTCAAATGGGAGACGCTTACACTGCCATGCGAGCAGGGGCGGTTCATAGCACCAGACTTTCATCTCTATTACCTTTGCGCAAAGACCCATTACGCCTACTATTGGAAACAGGACCCAGCTTATATTTCCCATGTGGCGGTGGAGGCAGGTGGGGTAAACCCTATACCACTTAAAGCCATGATAGTCAATAAGCACACAGTATTTGAGAGAGGGGAATTTGACACAGTACAGACCACATCCAGGGCCTGGCAAGAGATAGGGAAACGGGCGCAAAAACTGCCATTGTATTCTCCCGGCATGCCATTATTACACCATTCAGAACTTTCTGTTACGGGAGAAACAGGTGCGTTAAGGACCCTTCATGACATTACTCTGTTAACAATGAAGGCTGCGTTTCCTGAGGGTCAATTTATAAAGTCTGCAACTATAACTGCCAGGGAAAATGCCATGTAGCTGTTTGTCAACAGTAGGCTGCACTCCACCAGGCGTGCTCTGTGTCCACAATACCCTTTAGAACCGCAGGCACATGAAGCGTTGCAACTTATATACACTACCACATCCAGAGCCCGACTGGCTACAAGACTATATAATGACTTGCAGTGGGATGCTATTGCCACTGGTATGACTGATTTGGCTAAATGGAATGACGTGCTCCCAGAACCGCTTTCTGAAGATGAATGGTTTGACTGTTGCCACCTGACTGGACAGTTAACAACGAATGGGAACCTACGACTGGTGCATTTTAAATATTTGAATCAATTGCATTTCACTCCAGCACAGCTCTATAGGGTTGGGTTAAGAGGTACTGACCATTGCCAGTGCTGCTGTGCTTCTGATGCCAATTTCTATCACTTAGCTTGGGAGTGCCCACAGGTACATGCATATTAGTGGTCAGTCACGCATATTCTGCACCAGTTGATAGAGCTGCCTATAGCATGTACTCCACAGCTGGGCCTCTTGGGCACGGTAGCTAATATTAAGGTGTCTCATAGGAAGTTTGTAGCTATAACATTGCTATTTTGCTAAACACAGAGTCTCCATGGGTTGGGGGGCAGGTCTGCGCCTTCTACTAAACTATGGTTGCAGGACATGGCATATTGTCGGGATCAGCTCACGTGCTACGTGGAGGAATTGCCCACGACATCAAAGCCTTGCGTTATCTGGGCTCCGCTAACTGCTTATCTGCTAACGGTAACTAATGTCTGATGTCCGATCTTTTTGCAATAAAGTTTTGCCTGTCCTAATGTACAATGCACTTTACCTTAATGCCATGTCTACGTATATATTTAATGCCAAATTGTGAAATGTTCTGTTATGCCAAATGACTTCTACAATATGTAAATGCCTTACCAATGCTCTGCTTTGAATAACTGTACTTTGTTCTTTTTGACAATGTACAAATAAAAAAAACTAAAAAAACATAGAACCTAAAAATGGTTAAAGTTTTGCAAAATACAAAAGTTTTCAAATTGTGCAAGACGATCACAGGTTTGTATAAACAAAATATTCGCAGCCATCTAACAAAATAATAGGGACTGGAAAAGTGGTTCGTTTGAAATATGTGTCAATGGCGTTTCGACCCCAGGGGCAAATAAGGGGTCTCATCAGGACCGTCCAATGTGGGACACCTGAAAGAAAATAACAGGAATAGTACCTAGGTCTGCCAACACAGAGACAAACTCTGTATCCGAATGATGCCAATTGGGTATTTTGCCTGAAGTAAGAACAATTGACTGTCAGAGTGAAAACAAATGGTGCACACCAATAAAAATGTGGCTCAAGACAAGGTGGCGAAGAGAAAAATGTGTACTCACAAAGGGGCCCAGCCTTGCACTAGCAAAAGAGGGAAAAGGAGAAAGAACAGTTAGGATACACTGCCATTTTAATATGGTATCTGAGGTTTGTTTGGCCACATTGGTTACTCACCCAATGTGAAGGAGAAAGGTGGGACTGATAGCTCTATGATATATACTTCACAGCGCCCAATTTGCAAGTCAAATGAAGATTATGGTTTTAAAGTTCCATCTGGTTCGCCATGTCTTGAGCCACCTTTTTATTGATGTGCACCACTTTTTTTCACACTGACAGTTTCAGGTGTCCCGCATTGTTAGGTGCTGATGTGACCTCGTATATGCTCCTGAGGTCGAAACGCTGTGGACACGTATTTCAAACAAACCATTTTTCAAGCCCCTAATATTTTGTTTGAAGGCTGCTAATATTTTGTTTATACATACTTGTGGCCATCTTGTACAAATTGAAACCTTTTGTAAGTCACAAAACTGTCCCCTTGGCTAGGTTCTAGTTCACTTGGGACACTAAGCACACTGTCTGTTACACTTCACTACACAAAGTGCAAAAATTAAGTAAAACCACTTTTTGCAAACCATGGTGAGTATGATCTTTATTCTCTCCCTGACAATTCGCTCCCATGAATATATGCCATTGAACTTCAAAATGATCAAATATTTTATACATAGACCACAGGAACCATTGTTCCATACTGCATAATTGATACCCTGCTTCCGAGTGAGTAGGGTTACCCTAGGCCTTGGTACACATATGTTTTAAGCACTATTAAGAGGTTAATCTTTAAAAATTCACATCCCCGGTTCCCTACATCGGATGTTGTCTTTCACTCATGCACGACCAGATGTGCTAGAGTGGCGCTATGTTTTTAACCACTATAAACTGGTTAATTTTTTTTTAAATCGTATCGCCAGTTCCCTACATTGGATTTTGTCATTTTGGTGTCTATTTGTTCACATTAAGAATTCTTATTTTCATAAATTGGCGTAGTATTTGTATTGTGTCTTGTGTCTTACTTATGTGATGCATTCGTATTTTTAAATGCTTTACAGTCCTGTCTGCTAAATTAGGCCTGGCTGCTCATTGCCAGCTATCAAGGGTTGAGAAAGGGGCTTATTTACTAAGACCTTTACTGGACATGTCGGTGGCTTTATTACTAGTGGTAGGTGCATACGTATCCCTACCAATAACCCACTTACCAGAAACACCACTTTGAGATTTGGTAGTCTTTGAATAGTATCAAGTCAAAATTGACTCCTAAGTTACCCAAGGACTGTTGAAGGGAGATGTGGGAGCCTATAGCATTCATCAGTGTTTATGTCTCGTACATAGGGCCCTGTTACAAGCGTTAACGATTGGTATCACTCAGGGATATCACTCTGCCCAATTATGAGATATCTGGTGGTACTGGACATGAAATGATTTTGTCCAGTAACACCTGCCCTGGTGTTTTCAGGTATAATTATGCAGTAAAACTGCAGAACCTCCGTAGAGGGTGTGAGGGCGTAAACCCAATCATGCTCCTGCCTTACCAGCTTCCAGGGCACAGGGAGCACATGAAGTGCTCCTTGCAACACCCCACGTGTCTAGGCAACCCACTTGCCGCCAGCCACACAGGCACGGACCCTGCAAACCACTGGGCCCCCCACTGTCATTTACCACCTGCGCAGCGAAAGTGGTAAAAGCTTCTGTTAGTTCTCTGGAACCAAGAAAGCATACGTTTTTGGGCACATTAATTCCAGTCCAGGTGATTATTTCCAATTCAGGGGTTGAACTCATAATAGCATATTTTAGGTGTGGCGATATGATACAGATTCAGTATTAACAGACACAGCAATTGACCCCGTAGCCCTTATGAAAGAGATGAAGACACCAAACCTCAAGGCCAGCGACGGCTCGTGGAGGGAGTTACGGTGGGGCAGGAGGGCGGGGAGGGGGAGGGGCAGGGTGGAGGTTGCTAAAAACCGGCATATGGATAATTGCAGGTAAGTAAACAATTTAATTAATAAAACGAATTTCGTAGCTCGCACTGCATTGCATTTTGCGATGCAAGGCGCACTACGAAATTCGTTTTATTAATTAAATTGTTTACTTACCTGCAATTATCCATATGCCGGTTTTTAGCAACCTCCACCCTGCCCCTCCCCCTCCCCGCCCTCCTGCCCCACCGTAACTCCCTCCACGAGCCGTCGCTGCTCAAGGCAGTGCAACTTTGTTGCAACTTTGTTCATGTTACATGTGTTCTAGTTCATGCAGAGTAGAGCATCTTGGGCCTCATTTATGACTTTTTGCCGTAGGAAAGCGCAGCAGGCCTTCCTGCTGCGCTTCCCTACGTCAAAAGAAAAGGGCAGAAATGCGCCGTATCTATAAGATACGGCGCATTCTTGTCCCTTTCCCCTGCGCCGGCGCACAATGGGCTGCCTGCAAGGGTGCCTGCGTTACGGGGAAGATTATTTTTGTACAGGAAGGGAAACCTTTCTGTACAAAAATAATCACAAGAGGCTTTTCCTCTTTCTATGTGTGCTGTAGAATGCAGCACACATAGAAAAAGGAAATACGAGGAGAAATAAAGACATTTCTCCCTGTTGCGCCTCCCTTACGCCTCCCCTGGGGAGGCGTAAGCTTTTGGCACTGCTTCAGAGTTATGATTTCTCGTAAATCTGGGGCAGTGTCAAAAGGCCATGGATGTTGTTGGGAACGCCCCCAGCAACACCCATTGCACGCCCCTTTAACGCAGAACACTGCGTTAAAGGGACTGATATTTATCAGGCAGCAGTACGCCACAAAAACTGGCGTACTGCTGCCTGATAAATACCACGCTGGCTGCTGCGCCACGGAACTTCATGAAAAGTGAAGTTCCGATGGCGCAAGGGGCCTATGAGGCCCTAGGGGCCTCATTTATGAGGCCTTGCGTCAGTTTTGCGCTGCGGATGTGTCACTTTTTGTGACGCATCTGCAGCGTAAAACATGCGCCTTGTTGCGCCATATTTAAAAAGTGACGCATCTAGGTAGATGCGTCACTTTTTAAACCCCTGCGCCACATTATACCTGCGTCAGGTATAATGTATGCAGAGGGGGCGTTCCCCCGCAAAAAGCCTCGTAATAGTGACGCAGTGAAATCTATGAGATTTCACTGCGTCACTTTTAGGATGCGGTTGCGTCAAAATCTTGCGCCTGCCTCACAGCAGGCGTAAGACTGACGCAAGCCCTTTCACATGGGGCTTTCCCCATGTGAAAGGACGCATTGCTGGAGATGCGTCACTTTTGTGACACACTCCAGCAATGCGTCACTTTTGCGCTTACAGATGCGTCAGAAATACTGACGTATCTGTAAGTCCTTGCGACATGATGCGTCATACAATAAATATGACGCATCATTGGTGTCGCAAGGAGTGCGCAGTGAAAAGTGACGTATCGCTGTTTTCACGCAGCGATGCGTCACTTTTCATAAATGAGGCCCCCGGTGTTTTAGCTTGATATTTCCGTCCGTCATATTATTTTTCAGGGGAATAACAAGAACCTCACCGTTGTATGCTGTCATTGTAATTTTGAAGTCCAGCTGGAGAGGGCCAGGCCCCCCGAAGGCAGTAAGGGATTAGCTTTTTAAAACGTGATCAGTCATGCAATAAATACAGCAAAAACGCAATTTATTGCAAATAGCACAGCACAAGCATAAGACCTCGCGCATGCTCTAACTTTTTACTACACTCCTGGTATAGTTAATGTCCTCATATCAGTGTGGGTGTGCATGTGGGGCTGTGCGCTTGATCCACCTCAAACAATAAAGAACAATATTTCAGAAAATAGATTAAATATCATTCATAACTGGCGTCACCGTGCAAAAGTCTGCAGTGAGTCTGGACTTGATGAAACCTCTGTGATGTGAGGCCTTCACTTAGTTCGTCAGTTTCGGATGGTCCACCGTTTGCTGCAATGTGCCAGATTTAGGCTGCTTAGAACGACCCCTCGGAAACCCAACTTCTCCACAGCAGCAATGTTCTGCTGTGCTTCGCCCACGCCTGCCCAAACCATCCCCTGCATTCTAATTAACGCCAACACTTTACATTGATTTAAAGTTTTGCAGGACTGGATAGATGGCGATGGCTTCGACGCAGAGAGCTGCAGAATAGTCGGAGGAAGCTGAAACAAGACAAACCTGGAAGGCTCTGGCTGCAGTGAGAAAGAAACAAAACACAAACATGGCTGCACGGAGAGAAACAGAGACAGAACGAAAGAGAGAGAGAGAGAGAGAGACAGAGAGAGAGAGAGACAGAGAGAGAGAGAGAGAGAGAGACAGGAGGAGAGGCCTGAAGAGAGGCATAGGTAAAGAGAAATTGTTTGACAGACAAAAATACAAAGACAGGGAAAAAGGTCAAGAAAATCAGACAGCCTTGGAGAGACAGAGAGATGGTGACAGAGATTGACACCTCGAGAGGTGCTGATACACTGTTTGCCACAGTTCTTGATGTATTATCTCTTGAAGCTGCATTTTATTTTTAGGTTTCTCAATGCAAGATACTCTAGTAAGGAATACATTGCAACCTGCTCTAATGAATAATGCTCATTAACAAAATGAAAGAAAGATTGCCATTTAAAAATACTTAGGATACATTTCACAAACTTCATTTTGTAGGAAGTTTAGTAGTAGTACAGTAGTGCTAGTCAAGTACTACAAAATGCCATTCACTAACCCATGTGCAAAAGTTACACCTCTGTCGTCTTTTTTGTAAAAGATCACCCCGACCTGCTGAGAACTCTGCTTACGATTATGCCACTTTATTCTGCATGCTTTTTCTCCACATGCAATTACATCGCGGTCGTTACAACGACGACGTTGTAACAATGCATGCCATTACCGCGCAAATCATAACGACGACTTGCTCTAGGGGCAGGGGGATGGCTGGATGTTGGAATAGTATAAGTTACTATTCCAACTCTAGTATGTGCAACAGTAGGGAAGGTGTAGGATTTTAAATCCAACACCTTCTGCCCCCTCCGCAAGTCATAGTTCTGACTTGCGGAGTAATGGTATGTGTTATTACAATGCAGGGAAAAGGATTTGTGGTAAACAATGTTTAAACTGCTCACGTACACCTATGTTTAGCAGTAAATGTGGAAAGGACAGGGGTATTCTGGAAAGTGGGGCTGAAGTACTGGGTTTTCAGAAACCCAGCGGTGCCAGGGAACACACCCAAAGACTTCGAGTTCTTCCTGTTTCAGACTACAGAAACACAGAGTCTTCTAGGTGAAGTCAAAGATCGTATTTATTGGCTGCAGCCAGTAACAGGTATCCTAGAAGTACAACACAGTGTATGTTCTCAGGAGACTGCTCAAACTTACAAAGCCAGCCTTCTCTTTTTATACAAAATATTATGCTTTAGGCAAACATTCCTTATTTTACAGATGACCATTCACATATTTTCACTACAAAGAAAAAGCAGAGTCATGATGACAAGCCCATATTTCAGTTTGTCCAGCCCACAATCAATTACCCGGCAAGGCCCAGTATTTTCATCAGATATCGACGGACCCCCAATAAAAACGGGCACCTCCTCCTCGTAAAGCAAGTCATAAAGAAAGAAACAGGGACAGGTGTGTGTAAGATTAGGCATGGTTTGTGTGCGATGAAAGGTTTATGACATGTTGCGCCTTGATACTAATCTCATTCGGAAACTGGGAAAGGAACTGGCCAAACAGGTTTGGCTTCAGGCAGTGGAGTCAGCTTGCCCAGGTCACAGAGGAGTCAGCAAAAGTGTAAGTGTCCTTCAGACTCGTTTTTGGCCTCAGTCATTGGGCCTATGTGAGGGCAATCACAAAATGGCTGCCGTTCACAAAATGGAACCCTCGGGTTCAGGACGGAAACTCTGATTTCAGGGTGATTTCGTCACCCGAATATGACGGAAATGCTTGTGCATAGTATTCTAACCATTACCGGTCTGCTGATACCAAAATTGTCATTATACGACGATGTTTATAACACGGATCCAGAATTTTCAGCACCGCATGGCATGCTTAAAATTAAAAAGTAGGAATTATGGGAGGAGTAAAATTGGGTTAATGAAAGGTGAGGGAGGATATTAAGGTGGGACATATCCCCAACAACTAAGCCAATACCTACCAATACCTATTTACAAACTATGGTGCCTCATTTATTAGGGCCTTCCGGCACTATTGCACTGCCGGATTGTCACTATTTTGTCACTCCGGTGGCACAATGTGCCACTGGCATATTTAAAAGGCCACATATAGCCATGTTATGTGACTTTCCATGGCCTTATAAATATGTGTCCCTTTCACACAGAAAACTGTGCGAAAGGGGTGTTCCATGGGTGTTGCTTGGGGCGTTCCCAGCAACAATGCTGGCTTTTTGACACTGCCCCAGATTTACGTGAAATTGTAAGTCTGAGGCAGCACCAAAAAAGTACGCCTGCCCTGGGTAGTTGTAAGGGAGGGACAACAAGGAGAATTTTTTTTTTCTCCTCGTTTTTTCTCCTCTTTCTATGTGTGCCTCTTTTGATTGTTTTTGTTCAGGAAGGTTTCCCTTCTGCACAAAAAAAATCATCCCCGCAATGCAGGCACCCTTACAGTAAGGTGCAAAGGTGGCATACGGAAGCCCATTGTGCGCCGGCTGTGGTAAATAAAATTTACCTATGCGGAATTTCTATGCGGTAAAGTTCAATAAGAATAACTCAATCAATAAATGAGAGGCAGAGTCCGTGGCATCTGAGTTTATGAGGGTTTTATTCCAAAAAAATGGAATTGGTTCAAACCAGGTATCATGTTCCATCACCACGAAGGTTCAGGAAGGGATAGACAATGCTTTATTAACAGGGTACAAAATATATAGTAAATGCATTTAATGGTGATGGATACAGAAGGCGTAACAGCTGAGAGAAGAGAGATAAGAACACATGTACGTAACAGAAGGCGTGCACAAGGGCGTACACGGAGGTGTGTGCTAGAAACGTCACATAAAGGTGTCACAGATGGGTGGATCCATAGACGAATCCTGCAGTGTCAGCAGAAAAATATGGCAGAGATGCGCGCGCAGCAGCATGACGTGTGATTGACGTGGAACTGGAGGGTGAAGGGGACTTGACATTTAACACCATACGTGGAGACAGAAGTCTGGCGTGTCGGAACAACCTAAACCCAAATCATATCTAATATCTTGTGTTTGAGGAACTGTATTATCTAGAAGGAAAGGTCTCTCGGACAAAGGCTATTCTATACTGACTGCTAGTGTGTGCATATGTGACTACGTGTCTACGTGTTAATGCGAGGGGGCCATGGGCCTACCATGGTAACGGGAGCAATGAATTACTTGCACGGAGACAGAAAGGCCAGGCCCTTTGCTCTGCAGCTGGGGAGATGTTTTCCTAAATCACTAGACAGGAATGTATTTTCGAGGAGCGAAGCAGATAACTTGAAGGTAAAATACAGTCTTGGCAGGCAGGCAGGCCGAGCCAGGCACCGCTCGCCGCACAGGGAGTAGGGTAAGGGTCATGGATGCGGATCCAGGCTGCAGCTTTCAGAGACAGAAGGCAGAAAGGGCTCGATGGCAGGAATCAGGGCCTAACTCGCCAGAGCCAGAAAAACGTGAAAGTGCACCATGTAAAGACGGTGGCACGGCATACTTAGGAACTGAATATTCGACCCATTCATGGTGGATCTGAAAAAGGACATGTTAACGTTGGACGCAAATGTATTTGCGTCTTCATAGCTGGTTGTGGAGGGAACATACATGTACTTGAAGCACGTACATGGAGCCGTTGGGGTCTAAGTTAGGGGACACAATTGACCATAAGAATTCATATTACCTCATTCCCTCCTTGTCCCCTACGGACCCTTCATGATATATCGATCTTCATTAGTCTATCAATTTGTTCATATAACATCATTTGCTCTTCCTTCTTCTGGCGGGATTTTGAACGTGGACTTGAATGGGGAATACATGATGTGGCGCACAAGCCGCAAATCGCTGGCCCACACTGTAAACATAAGCAACAACTGAATACTATGAGAAGGGCTATTCCGAGGAAGGATAGGACTTTCCATCCCCAGGCTGATAGCACGCTCCAGAACCAACTGGACCAAGTCCAGGTGCCTGGATTCTGGTGTATCTGACTTGCAATCTTATGGAGACGAGTTATGGCTCTATATACTGATGGTGCGTTTTCTGGAATGAAAACACAGCAACTCGATCCGATGACTCTACAAGCTCCGCCCCTATCAGCCAGGATGACGTCAAGGACAAGACGATTTTGAAGAACAACAATCCGCATAGCAGACTGCTCCTCTGTTAAGTTGCCTAGGGCGGAAGTAGTTTCATTCACTACTGCCTCGAGGGTTCTGGTTAATTTACGTATCAGTTTACTATTAAAGACAGCACCTAAATAGGGAAAGAAACCTTTATTGAAGTCTGTATACTGCTCCCATGCCGTTTCAGTATAGTCGACAATCGGGAGATCTCTCTGGGGTCTAGTGTGTACCAGATGGGAGTCCCTATGATAATCAGGAGGGGCTAGGAAAACAGGTGGCAGTAGGAATGCAATGTAACAGGTACCATCCCAATCTAGAGGTAAGCGTATATATGCTGTATGACCACAAATGAAATAGGAATGACGGGAAGCTTTAAATGTAGACTTGCCTTTATCACTGAATTCGATCACAGTAGTACATCTACTATGACCCAGGTGTACTGAACCATTCTTTCTGACACATAATTCACCTTTGACTGGTAATACTGACATTGCGGGCAAGACTGGTTCGGTTTCAGATTGTACATTCAGTATCATGAGGTTAAGTGTAAAATTACCTAATCCATATACTTCGTTTTCTAGATCTGTCCCTGTCCTTTGGGGAAGACCCTCCTTGTCAGGGAAACATACTTTATGCAGAACTGTGTTCAGATTTCCCCATACCCAATTACCATGGTAAACTACGGAATCAGAATCTAAAGAGTTCATTAAACTAAACCATGCACCACAGGAACCATTGTGTGTGAACGGGTACGGAAAGAGGGGCAGAACTCCCTTGTATTTCTGATAGGGAGGAAGTCGGCCACATATCCAACAATTGGTAGCATTGCTGGTCTGATGGGAATGATGTAACATACTAATGAATGTATTGTTGCGCAGCGCAAGTCGGTAAGATAACTCGTGCGAGGGTAGTTCACTGAAAGTATGTTCGGCAGTGACATTTGAAGAAGAATGTGCACGTTTGAAAATAGGACAGTACATGTGAAGCAGTATACTTGCAGCAATAATCATAAGACTCAGAAAAAACATAATCAATAATGTCACAATGCAGTGACTACGGAGAGATTTACAATATTCATGTTTCTTGATCTGTTTCTGTCTATCTCTCTCTCTATTGGGGTCTAGTGGATACATGTCAGGAACTTGTCTAACCGATTCACCTAGGGGAGGACTTAAACAATTAAACTGTCTGACTTGCTACACCTCTACTTCATGCGAAATTCCTGGGAAGGAGTTTTCTCTACCAAAGGGAGTTTAGTATCAGTCTCTGGAAGGGGGCAGGGCTGGGAGTCTAGTTTCGGAGGCAGTCCATAATGTCGTTTTACATGACTCGAGTGGAGCCAGCCCTTGCGGCCCTCCACCTTGACCGCGGTCCTTGTTGTCAATAACACGAGCTTCGGCGCCTGCCAACGGGGCTCCAGCGGACTCCTCCTGTTGAAATTCCGTACAAGAACCAGGTCACCAGGGACGATCTCGTGGGGCTTCACCTCGGTGTTGTCGGGAAAAGCTGCAGCCACCTGTGAACGACATGATTGTAGTGCAGACATCAAGGAAGCAAGGTAATCTGTCAGCATATTACAGTCAACATCTGTGATTTTACGAGGCAGAGGCGTCCCCCACATATTCGGTGGCCTACCAAAGACCACTTCATACGGGGATAGCCCTGTTCTTGAATGTGCGATCATTCTCATGTAAAAGAGTGCAACTGGTAAAGCTACTATCCAATCAACGCCTTTCTCTCTACAGATTTTGGCAAGGCGAATTTTCAGGGTCTGATTATGTCTCTCTACGAGACCTGCTGCTTCGGGATGTCGGACACAGTGGAACTTCCACTGATAACCTAGCAGGAGTGATACCTGCTTCATAAGCTCGGACGAGAATGGCTGACGGTTGTCTTAGTATACTATACGGGGCAAACCATACCTGGGGAAAAATTCACGTACCAGCTGCTTGGCAGAGGTCGGAGCAGTGTAATCTGGGACTGGATATGCTTCTGTCCAACGGGAAAGTGCACATACAACTACAAGGACATATTTAAATCCTCAACAACGTTCCATCTGGATATAATCCATCTGGAGGACTTCAAAAGGGTGATCGGGAGGATGAAATCCACCTTGCTCTACGGGAATGCCTTTATCTGGGTTGAACTGACAACAAATCATGCAAGTACGCACTTTCTGTTTGGCTGCTGCTCGTAAATGTTTATTGAACCAAAGGTTTTGAATACTGTCTAACATGGCTTTTTCTCCTAAATGTGCAGGACTGTGTACTGTGTTAATGATAACTTGAACCATAGAGTTGGGGAGAAACCATGTGGCTTTCCCCGTCGTCATCCATCCTTGTTTTGTCTGGATCCCTCCTAGTTCAATCCATTTCTTGATTTCGTCTGGTGTAGCATGTGTCTGTATGTCAATTACATCTAGGGCGGGATCTCTAACTGTCATGCAATGTGTTGGTGTTGGAACTATTGTCTTTGTCAGGTCAGTTGCGTGAGTCTGAGTCTGAGCTGTATGCTTGGCCGTTCGGTCTGCCAGGTCGTTACCCTGGGAAATGGTATCTGTGACTTTCGTATGTGCCTTACACTTCATGATGGATATCGCTGTAGGCAAATGTATTGCGTCTAACAGAGCTTGAATGAGGGGACCGTGCTGGATTTTGGCTCCATGAGAGGTCAGAAAACCTCTCTCTCGCCAGAGTACACCGAAGTCGTGTACGACTCCGAAGGCATAATGTGAATCTGTGTATATGTTAACTCTTTTGTTCTTTGCTCGAATACAGGCTTGAGTCAGAGCGGTGAGCTCTGCTGCTTGGGCTGACAGAATGTCAATACAATTTGTTTCTAGGACTTCAGTTTCTGTTGTGACTGCATATGCGGCCACTAACTCTCCTGTACTTGTTCTCATACATGAACCATCCACATAAAGTGTCAGGTCTGGATCTGGTAATGCAGTGTCTGTCAAGTCTTGTCTGGGTTTCGTCGTAATAGTAATGACTTCAATACAATCATGTGCCAAAGGGTCTGTCTCACTTAATGGCAGAAGTGTAGCAGGGTTCAATGTATTGCAACGTCTGATTTCTATGTGTGGCTGCAACAATGTCAATTCATAACCTGTCAATCGTGCTATAGTCAAGTGCTGGGTCTGTGTTCGGTTTAAAAGAACTTCCACGGAATGTGGAACTTGTACTGTCAATTGGTGTCCTAACACTATGGAATCACTTTGTCTGATTGCTAGAGCTGTTGCTGCGACTGATTTTAAGCACGCAGGCAGAGCCTGGGCTACTGGATCTAATGTACTAGAAAAATAAGCACACGGTTTGTGTGAACCTGCTTGATCCTGGGTAAGTACTGACAATGCAGTACCTTCGCGTTCTGTGACAAAAAGTGTAAAAGGCTTACTGTAACATGGTGTCGCTAAAACTGGTGCTTGACATAGGGCTTTCTTTAAGTCGTCAAAAGCTTGTGTATGCTCCTGAGTCCAAGGGAGGACAGTCGATGTCGCTGCCTCCTGAGTTGTCAACTGTATGAGTGGCTTGGCTAGAAATGCATACTGAGGAATTTATTGTCTACAGTAAGAAGTGAGGCCTATAAAGGCCCGTACCTCCTTTTGTGTCTTGGGCTGTGACATGTTTACAATTAACTGGATACGGTCAGGTGTTAGCTGTCTCCCCCTTTTGGACAGCAAGTGCCCAAGGTATATCACTTGCTGAACACAGAATTGCAGCTTCGAAGGAGACACCTTGTGTCCCTTGTCAGCCAAGAAATGCAAAACCGTCAGTGATGCTTGTTCACATTCTGGTTCACTTCGGGCGGTGATCAATAGATCATCGACATACTGCAGTAGGGCAGTGTTGTCAGGCATATGAATACTGTCAAGTTGTCTTTTCAGTGCTTGGCTATAGATGCTGGGGCTTTCTGTGAATCCTTGAGGTGCGCGTGCAAATTTGAAGCTTTGGCCATTTAAACAGAATCCGAAAAGATATTGGCTTTCTGGGTCAATTGGGACACTAAAGAAGGCATTCTTCAGATCAATTACAGTAAAGAACGTTGCCTCTGAATCAATAGCTGTCAATAATGAAGAGATGTCTGGAACCACAGGATACTGTGGGACAATGCATTTGTTCAATTCTCGTAAATCGATCACTAATCGATAAACTGGAGGTGCATTTGGATCAGTACATTTAAGAATTGGAATGATAGGGGAATTACATAGATTCGAGTCGGTTTCTACAACCACTCCTTGTGCAATGAGCTCGTCAATGATTTTCAGCAAAGCCACTACAGCATCTGGGGGTAACTTGTATTGTCGGATTCGTGGTAGTACTACTCCTGGCTTGAGTGTGACACGATATGGAGTGATGTGCATACAACCTACATCAGTGGGGCCTCGTGCCCACAAATGTGCAGGAACATTCTGTAATCTGCGATCAATATCTCTCAACACATAGTGACCCTTAAAGTCACGCAAAAACAATCTTACTCCTTCCGGAGAACAGCAAGTCACAGCTCCTAGAGCCTTCAGTGTTTTGATACCTAACAAGTTTTCTGGACATGATTTCGTGAGCAATAAATCAGTAGTGCGAGACAATGGACCAACTAAAAGTGGTACTGGTTTCGATACTTCATTTACAATAGGCATGCCTGAAAATCCAAGGGAAACATTCTGTGAGCCTGAGAGGGGTGCCCCTGGAACCTCGTCGTGACTGATTGTTGTTCTGCTTGCCCCTGTGTCAATCAAAAACTTTCTATCTTTTCCTAATACTTGACTATGCACGTAAGGACCCTCTTGATCTACCGGAACTTCAATAAGAGGCAAGCCAACCTCCCTCTCTAGGCTTTTTCATGTATATCGCTGATAATCGGGATAATCAGTTTGTGCATACTGGTACATCTGCTGAGTTGCATGTTGTGTTGCGGCAATCGGTTGGGGCTGTGGTACTGCTACGGTCTGTACTGTCTGTTGTGGGGCATGCATAGGCTGTACATTCTGTGGAACGTGTTGTTGGACCGGGTCTTGTCTAGGTTGACGTGGTCTTTCTTTAGTTTTACCTGTAGCTATATTATGTTTCAAAACTGCACAATCGTTTATATAGTGGCCTGGCTGTTTACAATAGTTGCATGTCCCTTTAACAGGAGCTACTGAATTATTGGACTGTGGCATACCCTTTTTCTGACCGTCAGCTGGAACTGACTGAGCAACTAACATTTTCATTTTCGTGTCTTTCATACGTCTTTGTTCGTGATCATGTTCTTCTCTAATCCTGTTCTGGTGGTACTGTAACATTTGTAACATTTGTGAAGGCGTGTTTGCTTGCCATGTGCTCTCGACTTTCAGCACACGATTCTTAACTTGGGGCAGAGAGTTCTCAACTAATTTGGATACAAAAAGGTGTGGGTATGACTCGCTACTTGCTTTCAGGCCACTATTAATAATAAAACATTTCTCAAATCGGGAATAAAAATCGCTAGTGTCTTCGTCGGGTTTCTGTTTGCAGGCTGAGATAGCATCCCAGTCCTCCTTTTTAGTTGCTAATAATCGTGGCAAGACCTGTACTAACAATCCTGGTAATGCTTTAGTTTTGTCCCCAAGACCCAACCCTGGGGTTCGGGTCTCTTCTTCATTTTCTAATGCAGCCCAGTCAATCTTTGTGTCTCCCACCTCCCATTCTTTTTCTTTGAGTTTCTCGTAAATGCCGGCAGGCAATAGTACTTTCAATATTTTCATAATGTCGGGATAGGTATAATCACCCATGAGTAACATGTCTTTTATTTCACGGTGAAAACCTGCAGGGTCTTTATCGTGACTGGGCACTATTTTCTTCATTTCTAACAATTCCATTTTAGTTATGGGCGTGTATACATACACACGTGTAAGGGTGTTATCATCATTCCTGACGGGATGTACTTCTCGCAAGGGATTTTGTCTGTCTATGTAAAACATTTTTCTTTCTGGGGGTGGAGCTGAAACAAACTGTGGATTCAGGAAGGCACTATATCTGTGTCGATGTTCTAAAATTACTTTGATTAAATCGGTACCCAGGCCTCTCCATTTATTCATGAGTAACTCTATTAGTACATCAGGCAAGGGACCTGGATCAGAATGTTGGCCTTTATACAGAATGAGGAGATGCTGTATCATGTACATACCAGCTAGTCGCTGTTCGTCTGGGGAAAGATTCAAAAATGTTTGTGCTACTGCGTCATCATTATATTTATCAGAATTGTCAGCCCATTGTACTGCTGACCTGGCTAATTCTTGTTCATCCATGGAATTGAGTACATGGTACCCCATTCGCTCTTGAAGTACTTTATCGGTAGCCTGAAATAGATGTTCAGGAGTCTTCGTATTTGACATAGCAGAGTGGAATGTTTCTGGTATTGGACAGAGGTAATGTTTCTGGTTTTCACACGTTTCTTGTTTACGAATGGGTCTGTCGAAGGGCCTATCAAAGGGATGCGGTCTAGGGAATTTCCCTCTCCCTACATATCCTATCATCTGTTTGCCTGACTGATGCGAAGTTTCTGCTAGATTCTCTGTATCATCCTCCTCCTGTGAGGAAGTCGGACCGTCTGATTCAACATGTTCTTCAGGGGCTCGCCGGACATGTATATCTATTATCTCCTTACGGATCTTTCTAACCATAATATGTACACTGTTCTCCTTCTCATGTTTACCATCCGCGATATTCTGGCTCCATCTATGCAGTCTATCCATTTCATTTTGCGGAAAACCTGCCTGATCTTGTTCCCTTATTAAACAATTAACCATAAATCTCATTATTAAACCTTTGTTCTCTACTTTCTGACGTGACATGGCTTCGGCAACACACTCCATTCCTTCTCCTGTTCTAATAAAATAATACAATTTGTCTAGATGTTCTGGCATACCTGGTAGTAACATTAGATAATCTGTAACTCGTCGCAAACGTAGGGACGCTAGCAACATGGGTCCTGTTGTACCGGGCACTGGGTCATATCTACAATCTGTAAGTTCTCTTCTAAGCTGTTCTGCCGGTGCACCCTTAGGTGTCCGGGCCTTTGCTAAATCTCTCATTGTCACTCGGTGTAACGGTGGGGGTGTTTGATAACCTCCGGTAGCACCTCCTGAAGCGGAGGCTTGACCATAACCTGGCTGTAAGGTTGGTACCTGCTGTAACTGAGTTGGGGCCTGAACCGCACCAGGCCCAAAAGGATTATGCGGATTAATAGGGGGTGCAGGTAAGGGTGGAGGAAGCAGACCGGGAGGGGTTTGCTGTTGCGGACCTGGGGGCTGAAGACCAGGGGGCGGGTTACCGTCAGCAGGTGGCACACGGGCAGGCATACTAGCATATGCGGGAGCTACATCATCCAAGTAGGATGAAATAAAAATGTCTGCTGCGGTCTTGGGAAATTTAGTCGGAACCAATGGAGGGGGCAGATTTTTCGGTGTTTCCGGGGTCGCCTTGGGCAGGCCCTCGGCCAGGACTGGATACAATCCTGTCATAATTGCGTTACTCCGTCTATCGTGTTGTTCCATTCTAACTCGTTCCCCCTCTTCTAGTAGTTCTTTTTCTTTGGCTCTTTCAGATTCCTCTCTACTTTTCTCTGCTTTTCTGAGTGCTTTCTCTGTCCGTCTGTGTGATTCTTTACGCCATAGTTCAATGGCATCTTTCTCTGACTGTCTGGCTTTCTTTTTCCATAATGCTTCTTCTACTCTCATGATGCAATCGGCATCCCATGTCCCTGTAACGGGCCATCTCTGATTCTCTGCTAAATCCTTGGTGTAATCCACCCACAAGTCGAGATATAATACAGCGTCTAAGCCGTGTTTGTGGTACATAAAATATCCGGGAGTGTCCCTGGGTGGGATGGGAACAGCTTCCTCGAGTATCCCTTTTCTAGTTCCTATCTGTCTCAGTTTAGAAAACAGCTGCATTTATAGCCGTGATACTTGATACGTGATACTTACTCGGATTTGGACACCACTAATACAATAAACACAGTAATGAAAATCAAACAATCACTCATATCACGACATAAAAACACATTAAAACATTTCGGAAAACGAACAATAACTTGAAATACTGCTAAACAGTACAGATACACTGCTAAACAGTGCAGACCGGGTCTGTGTACCCAAACTCGTCTTGACCGGACACAAATTAATGCACCCGTCTAGATGTGTCCCCAGCAACGGTACTCACCGGGAAGCACGGAACGGAAGGCCTCGGAAACTCGACACTGGACTGGACCGGACTGGACTCGACTCGTCTCGTGATGTAGGTACTTCGGAACTTCGGAACGGGTGGGCCTCTGAACACCTCGGACCTTGCTCTCTCGGCTGGGCTCTGGTCAGGATCCTCCGCACTCCTCACCGCCTCGTCTGGGTGTCGATCGCAGCCTCAGTCTCCTCCGTTGGCCTGAGGGAGATACAGGAAATCCTGCGGGAACGCGTAGTTGTCCGTCACGGCTGTGGCAGGGGACCAGGCCTGCAACGCACCGCCGGCGCGTAAGGTGGGGGAGGGGTACCTGTTCGGGCGCCAATTATGTGGTAAATAAAATTTACCTATGCGGAATTTCTATGCGGCAACGTTCAATAAGAATAACTCAATCAATAAATGAGAGGCAGAGTCGGTGGCATCTGAGTTTATGAGGGTTTTATTCCAAAAAAATGGAATTGGTTCGAACCAGGTATCATGTTCCATCACCACGAAGGTTCAGGAAGGGATAGACAATGCTTTATTAACAGGGTACAATATATATAGTAAATGCATTTAATGGTGATGGATACAGAAGGCGTAACAGCTGAGAGAAGAGAGATAAGAACACATGTACATAACAGAAGGCGTGCACGAGGGCGTACACGGAGGTGTGTGCTAGAAACGTCACATAAAGGTGTCACAGATGGGTGGATCCATAGACGAATCCTGCAGTGTCAGCAGAAATATATGGCAGAGATGCGCGCGCAGCAGCATGACGTGTGATTGACGTGGAACTGGAGGGTGAAGGGGACTTGACATTTAACACCATACGTGGAGACAGAAGTCTGGCGTGTCGGAACAACCTAAACCCAAATCATATCTAATATCTTGTGTTTGAGGAACTGTATTATCTAGAAGGAAAGGTCTCTCGGACAAAGGCTATTCTATACTGACTGCTAGTGTGTGCATATGTGACTACGTGTCTACGTGTTAATGCGAGGGGGCCATGGGCCTACCATGGTAACAGGAGCAATGAATTACTTGCACGGAGACAGAAAGGCCGGGCCCTTTGCTCTGCAGCTGGGGAGATGTTTTCCTAAATCACTAGACAGGAATGTATTTTCGAGGAGCGAAGCAGATAACTTGAAGGTAAAATACAGTCTTGGCAGGCAAGCAGGCCGAGCCAGGCACCGCTCGCCGCACAGGGAGTAGGGTAAGGGTCATGGATGCGGATCCAGGCTGCAGCTTTCAGAGACAGAAGGCAGAAAGGGCTCGATGGCAGGAATCAGGGCCTAACTCGCCAGAGCCAGAAAAACGTGAAAGTGCACCATGTAAAGACGGTGGCACGGCATACTTAGGAACTGAATATTCGACCCATTCATGGTGGATCTGAAAAAGGACATGTTAACGTTGGACGCAAATGTATTTTCGTCTTCATAGCTGGTTGTGGAGGGAACATACATGTACTTGAAGCACGTACATGGAGCCGTTGGGGTCTAAGTTAGGGGACACAATTGACCATAAGAATTCATATTACCTCACGGCGATGGGAAAAAGGACAGGAATGCGCTGTATCTAATGGATGTTCTTTTCTTTTGCCTTGCAGCCCTACGGCAAAAAAAACATAAATGAGGCCCTACACTTCTAAAGTTACTCAGCCAAAAATGACACAAAACAATCATAAATGTACTCCAGCTCAGACCTCGAGTAACTAAAACACCACTCGTGGCCGATCGCTGGTACTGCAACACCCTCCGAAAGAAAATAAAGGTGCCAAGGAACTAAAATAATAACCATAGGAAATAATATTAACATAAATTAATGTATTTTTGACTTTCTAAAAATGTATATAAATTTAATGATACTAAAATTATATATAATTTTTAAAAAAATCTTGATTTTTTTAATAGCCGTTATTATTGGAAAAGTAAATGTAGCTTATTTCTTTGAATAAAGTAATTTCATTCATTCTATACATATCTTTTTTTTAAATTCTTATTGACATTTTGCGTGATACATATACAGCATAAAAAAAGCAGCTGTCTATACAACAATGTAAACAACCCATGCCTATTGATAACACTGACGGATAGAAACTCAGATATACATTTTGCAGTACAGTGAAATGCCATACGCAGAGCCAACGTGTATATTATTAATGCTCTTCAATTGCAGGTGATTTGTTCTGCTCAACTTAACGTAAGTATTGCACCAAGGGTTCCCAAATGTCTCTTGGCCTAGATGGGGTAGGGAGCTCCTCTGCATAAAGTGCCAAGTTTTCCCGGCAGTATACCAGATCTTGGATCCACTTGTCAGGAGACGGCCCAAGTGTACTCTCCCATGTCAACGCCACACGTCTTTTGGTGAGCAGTAAGGCTGTTGTCAAAAATTTACCTGTGCCGCCTTTAAGGATCTGCACCAGACCCAGCAGGCACACCTGTGGAGAGTACAGTATTTCCATTTAAATCATATCGTGCAATCTGCACATCATATCAGACCAGAACACAGCCACTCGTCTGCATTCCCAAGCCAGATGCCAAAAATCGGCACCCCTTTTAACCGCATCATTTACAGGCATCATTATCTGTAAGCCCATATCTGAACAATTTCCCAAACCCCCCTATAACAATTCCCAGATGCAAATAGAAAGGTGCAAACAACTTTGGTGAATACCCATGTGGGAGTGTTGGAGCACAACTTAATCTCCCAGGTGCAATAGGAGGGGGCTGAACAGTAACATAAGCAGTTCCCATCCTAATTCAATACAAATTGATATGAGTTAATAGCAAAACCTGCAAAAGTATAAATCTAATCTGCATATTTAGAGTCCAAGAAAGTGTCCAATCCGAAGCCACAGACATGGTGTTGACAAGGTTTGTTGGTAATGATTATGCCCATCTCAGCTGATGCAACCAAACCCGTAAGGTTCCAAGTATCCATTCTCAGTCACGCACAATCTAAGGACCATTCTGCGGTTGCATCTTAGGATTCACCTCGGTTGTCGCCTGGCACTGGGGAAGATTCCCGGCTTCTTTGCTTGAGAGACTTAGCGTAGTCCATCGCAGACTTTGGAGTAGTAAAGATTTCCGGCTTCTAATTCATTTCAATTCACAACCTCGCCGGGTAGAGCATTGCATAGGGGATCTTTTAAGCTATAAGGAGTCTCTTGAGGGCCTGACACTCCTTTCGTGCTTCCTGCACAGCTAATGGGAAATCTGGATAAAAAGCCAGAGTATTCCCTTCGTAGGTTATGGTGCCTTTCTCTCTGGCCATGCGGAGGATGAAGTCACCAATTGCAGCAAGATTTGCGTTTTTCCTCACTGGTGCCCAACCGGCCTTGTACTCAGCAGCAGGGGAGCCAAAGCATACACGATGAAGCTGTGCCAGGCACAGCAGGCCCTTGGAGTGTACCACAATGAATATCACTTCGTGGTGTAGTCTCCGTGTCAGCGGACACTCAGGCCGCAACGACCTGCGCAACTTTCGTCCAATAATACGTTTATTTTGTACTGTGGGACTGAGCAGCACTGAAACATCTGGGTATAAGTGTTTTAATGAAGAAAGGAACTGTGGTATTGCTCAAAGGGATGCCCCCCACTCCCCCGCGATGGTGCTGGTATCCAGTACCCTCTCATTGCTTGATACGCCGCTCAGGCAAGCAATCGCTTCCTGCAGCACAGCGTTAAGTAGGCCAGGCCTCACTGGAAGAATGTCGCTGGGCCCAAGTATAGGCACCGGTGCCCAGGCCTCTCTCACTGGCTCATGCCACACCTCAGCACTCACCCAGCTTCCGAAGGCACTCTGTACCATTATCCTGCAGCTGTTACGAAGTATGGGAACCCGCGCTGGCCTCACAGCGGGGTCTGTCCACCCCCGGCTGCCTCTGCCAATGACATGCCCTAGGATGGAGGAGAGAGAAGGCCCACAGCTCCGGCAGCGCCGCACACCTCACCAGAGCGCCTGCCTCACTCAAAGCGGACTCCCCAGCGCAAACGGTCATTAAGCAGAGCAGCCTCCAACTGCAGGTACAAGTCACTGGTGCGTCCGCTCGCCACTCGAAGGGATCTGACGTTTAGATGTCCACTAGGCTGCCATGTTGTCGGCACAGTCCCGAGTGCGCACCAGCAGAATTCACAGCACTCCTGGGTATTTCCTGCGACATGGACACACCCCATGAGACCGGATAAGGTATACTGTCATGTCCAGTTATTTTTGGAGGCGGATGTTGATGGAAACATCAGGATTGTTAATGAAGTGTTTCTTCGGCCATCTTTCCGTGCACCCTCTAGCGCCCCCCTTCTATACATATCTTTGAATAATGATTAGTACATACTAAATAATTGTAAACATTTTACTTTAGATGGGAATTTTGTTTTAAATAATGCCTTAAAAGGGTATTTAATTTATTTATATTAATTTAGCATTATTTTACTATGTTTCAAGGTTCCAAACAATACATACATTTATTCAACTTAATATGTACGGTAGAAAATTATTTTCTAATTATTTTCAATTTAATAAAGCGTTTTACATTTCCCCAGTACTTTACTATAGGGAGATCTTACCTCAAAGGTAGTGATCTCCTCCTACATACGGAAAGTTTAAAGTTCTTACTTTTCATCTATAAATTAGGCTTCACCCCCTGGTTTCAAGGACGGGGCTATGCATTCTATTCCGCACAGCTTTCCAAACTTTTCATGTTGGTGACACACCTTTTTGTGAAAAAATGTTCAGGGACACGGTAACGCGAGCGAGCGAGCCCAAACCACCTAAGAGGGGTCAGGCCCCACACCCCACACACACACACACCCCCCACACACAAGCCCCCACACACACACCCACAATCCTACACACACCAGACCCCCCCACACACAGACACCTCACACCCTCACACACACACAACCCCACACATACTCACACAGCCCCACACACACACAACACCACAAACACACACAACCCCACGCAACCCCACACACACACAACTCCACACACACAACCCCACACACACCCACACACACACAACCCCACACACACAACCCCCCCCACACACACAACCCCACCCCCCCACTCACACACCCCCCCACCTATCCCCCCACACACACCCTCCTAACACACACACAACCCCACACATACCCACACAACCCCCCACACACACACAACCCCCCCACACACACACAACCCCACACACAAAAAATGCAAGTGTCCGTCTGTAACACAACTGGTGCACATGTAAAGCGCTCTGATACCTTTGGCTCTAGTTTCCTCAACAAAAAAAGTTTAGCAAAAGCTGCGTGGTAAAGTGTAAAGGATGTTTTCTACTAATATTTTTTATCAACGCAATTGCTTTCTTAGAATTATTTCACGTGGCTACACTGATGGTCGATTGGTCCCCAAACTACATTCACTTAAGAATCGCTGTTTGAGTACTTTGAAGCCCTGGAGAGAAATCAATATGAGGTTTCATAATAACAATAGCTTCTACTGAGTGCTGATATGTATTTCATCCGTAGCCTCCAGGAGCACATGGGTGTAAGTGTGTGTGTGTGTGAGTTTCGGAAAACCTACAGTACCACAGAGTGCAACACCATACAATAGAATACAATACTATACTATATACAGCAAATTAGGAAATGCTCTGAGCTTTTCACATTTACATCAGCTGGCCTATTTCGTAGTCACATTTAACAGTTACAATACATCAGTTGACTATATCGTATACACCTGGAATATATTGATCCATCCTCAAACATCACAAAGATGCTGCAGGCTTCTGCAGATTTAAGCCAATTCAAAACTTTGAGAATTATGCAGAATAGTCCTTGTGTGAGTAAATCTTTAATACTTCGGCCACCTCACAATTTCCTAAACATCAAGTATTTGTAATTTATGTCCATAATTTATACAATACCATCCTTACCCAAATAGCCGACATTGTAAGGGCCTAAAACGCTTTCCTATGCAATCTATTGATTGTAAATGTACACATCTGTTATTTCACTCATAAATAATACAGTTTATCTTTATACAGTTAGAAATGCACTGTGAAATTACTACTGCGCATACATTTTTAAATACAGTCACTGAGTCACAGCAGAATATACTGATTTCCGTATTTTGCTTCTATGCCTACTGTAGACATATAGACCTGCACAGTGAACATAAGCTCTTTTATATCATCTTAATGAACACAGTACATACCCAACCTCAGATACCTACATGCTAGTACTACTTGCACACTCACAAAACTATATACATAATGCATAACACACGTTAACCCAGTGAACATTGAAACACATAAAAAACTGCACTTTTACAAGCTTTGTGTCCATGAGCAGAGGGCGGTCCAAGAACCACCTCAGCATACTCATACCCTCAGAAAACATACAAGACTTTCAAAGACCAACACGCGCGCATGCAGCATAGTTTTCCGTCTGGGGCCAATGTTCCCCTCAAAGCAGCTGCTGCTTTGCCTGTTAAAACAACTGAATAAAAATTCAACACACCAAAAGTGCTTAGGTGAAATCCCCGCATTCAGGCAAGGATATCACCTCGGTGGCAGCCCGTCTCAAACAAAACAAGAGGTGGGGGGCAGGGAGGGTTGCTGAAACCTTTCAGAGGCAGCTGGCTGGGGCTGGTTCTGGGCCTCTCAGAAAGGGTAATTAAAGTCACATTCTCGAATGCTAAAGTATCAGATGCTACACGCTGCCTAAATCGAAATTTAACTGGGGAAGAAAGGTTTCCATGCTTTAATTATTTTAATGCGTGTCAGGAAAGTGTGATGCAGTCCTGTAGCACAATGGGTGTTGCGCGCCTGATATACACAAATGCTTTATGCTTGTGAACACCCGAGTACTTCGCAGACCATTTACATGTTAATGGGGCTTTGTTGTGAATCGTCGGTCCCCATAGAGCAGAGTGTCTCGGAGTCCGCGCTGCTGCGGCAGACTCCGAGACACTCTTTAAAAGGAATGCCTCTTAATTTTAGAAGCAGTTAAGTGCTAAGTGCCCTGTCATCCTGCGACACACCCACCACTTGCAGGCGACACAGTACTGTGTCGGGACACACAGTACTGTGTCGGGGCACGCAGTTTGGAAAGCTGTGCTATACCGTGTAGTAAATTTGCATGTGTAAGTGATGATTAGCTAAAAGAAGTAAACTTACTACAGAGATTAAGAGTACATTTAGATGCGTAGCATTATCTTTGTGAATAGCCCCAATTATTTCTCCTTGTTAAATGCATTCTCCAAATAAAACTTTTCCAAACCCTCTAGGCCACTTTCCTTGTCGCCTTTCATATACAATTATCTTCATTGTTGTTTTAATAACTCAAGTTTGGTCCTTTCTGTTGCCCAGTGGTTCTTAAACTGTGGGTCAGTGACTCCGGGGGGGGGGGGCGGGGCATCATCGAAGCCTTGTCAGGGGGGCCAGGTGTGCTTAGAAAATTATATATAATTCACATATTAACCCCTTTGGCGCGGTGCAGCAAAATTCCATGCATGCGCAGATCAGACGGCCCCTGGCCGTCCGATGCACACGAGCACCGCGGCTTGGCCGTCTGAAGCATGCAAGTGGTTAATAAAGTGTATGTAAATAAAGAAGCACAATTTCAAAAAAAATTTTTTTTTAATTAATAGTGTAAATGCAAATGAATTTGAATTTGGAGGCTAAAAATTAAATTAACATCTTCAGATTGATTTATGTGATACAGTGCAAATGCATCAAACAGAATATAGTATGGATGATGAGTGACCTCAAATGAATTTAGGGTAGCTACAACCTTCCCATTACAATTGTTTTTAAAATATATTTGTTTGTGAAATAAATAAAATATTTCATCGTTTGTGGTTTTTTCTCATGAATGCTTGTTTATGTATTTATATGTATTGTTTTGTGGTTCAAACCATTCAAAAGGCTTAGTCTGAATCTCTGCTTTTCAATAATTACTTAGTGGGGGTTTCCAGATTTCAATATCGATTTATTGGGGGTCCCTGGGTTCTAGCAATGATTAAGTAGGGGTCTACAGAAATCAAAATGTTTAGAACCATTGCTCTAGACCTTCTCTTCCTCCTTGGGAGAACCCATAAATATGAAGTTCTGGAACTTGCTGATAGACCCATTTCAAAAACTTGAATTTGAAGCATAGAAACTAACACTACAGTTGTACTGCTCACTCTCTGCAAAATGTAATTCCCAAACCTACTGGTGGGAATCTCAGCCTCCATCTCTTCTTTATTTTCTCATGTGTTGGGAAAAAGTTTCAATATCTGCTACTAAAGGGAATGGAGAGCCTTCTAGAGGGGTAAATAGAACTCTATAGAGGGGCATGCTAATACAAGCAGCCACCCTCAAAAGAGAAAAGCCATTACTATTCACAAACTACACTACTAGTTACTACTGATCTAAAGGTGACAAAATTGTATTAAATGTACTCTGGCTCAGATTTGGAGTTTGTCTTGTGCCATGCAAGACTATTGGCATACTGCAACACCCTCCCACGCTGTGTTTGGAAAGTGTATGCGCTTTTGTTAGTAAAGCGTGGGGCAGACTGCGGCATTTTGTTTAAGTATTGCTGTTAATCGGAGCAATATTTAAACAAAAGGCCACAGCGGCTGGGGAAACAAGCGGAACAGAAGGCAAGAGGGCAGAAAGGCACAAAAACAAGTGGAACACAGGACAGAAAGGCACAAAAACGAGTGGAACACAGGACAAAAAGGCATAAAAAACGAGTGGGACAGAGGACATAAAGGCACAAAAAATGAGTGGGACAGAGGGCAGGAAGAGTGGGACAGAGGGCATAAAGGCACACCAAAAGAGTGGAACACAGGACAGATTGGCACAAAAAACGAGTGGGATAGAGTGCAGAAAGGCACAAAAACGAGTAGAACACAGGACAAAAAGGCACAAAAAAGAGTGGGACAGAGGGTAGAAAGACTGGGACAGAGGGCAGAAAGCACACAAAACGAGTGGAACACAGGACAGAAAGGCACCAAAATCGAGTTTGACAGAGGGCAGAAGGGCACCCAAAACGAGTGAGACAGAGGGCAGAAGGGCACCAAAACAAGTTGAACACAGGACAGAAAGGCACATAAATGCTTGGAACACAGGACAGAAAGGCACTAAAACGAGTGGGACAGAGGACATAAAGGCACAGAAAATGAGTGGGACAGAGGGCAGAAAGAGTGGGACAGAGGGCATAAAGGCACACAAAACGAGTGGAACACAGGACAGAAAGGCACAAAAACGAGTGGGACAGAGGACATAAAGGCACAAAAACGAGTGGAACACAGGACAGAAAGGCACAAAAAACGAGTGTAAAACATGACAGAAAGGCACAAAAAACGAGTGGGACAGAGGGCAGAAAGACTGGGACAGAGGGCAGAACGGCACAAAAAACGAGTGGGACAGAGGGCATAAAGGCACCAAAAACGAGTGGGAGAGAGGACATAAAGGGACAAAACACGAGTGGGATAGAGGGCAGAAAGACTGGGACAGAGGGCAGAAGGGCAAAAAAACAAGTGGGACAGAGGGCAGAAGGACACCAAAAACGAGTGGGACAGAGGGCAGAAGGGCAAAAAAACGAGTGAGACATAGGGCAGAAGGGCACCAAAAATGAGTGGGATAGAGGGCAGAAAGGCACCAAAAATGAGTGGGACAGAGGGCAGAAGGGCACAAAAAACAAGTGGAACACAGGGCAGAAAGGCACAAAAACGAGTGACACAGAGGGCTGTGGTAAATAAAATTTACCTATGCGGAATTTCTATGCGGTAAAGTTCAATAAGAATAACTCAATCAATAAATGAGAGGCAGAGTCCGTGGCATCTGAGTTTATAAGAGTTTTATTCCAAAAAATGGAATTGGTTCGAACCAGGTATCATGTTCCATCACCACGAAGGTTCAGGAAGGGATAGACAATGCTTTATTAACAGAATACCATATATATAGTAAATGCATTTCAATGGTGATGGATACAGAAGGCGTAACAGCTGAGAGAAAAGTGATAAGAACACATGTACGTAACAGAAGGCGTGCACGAGGGCGTACACGGAGGTGTGTGCTAGACAACGTCACATGAAAGGTGTCACAGGTGGGTGGATCCATAGAGGAATCCTGCAGTGTCAGCAGAAATATATGGCAGAGATGCGCGCGCAGCAGCATGACGTGTGATTGACGTGGAACTGGAGGGTGAAGGGGACTTGACATTTAACACCATACGTGGAGACAGAAGTCTGGCGTGTCGGAACAACCTAAACCCAAATCATATCTAATATCTTGTGTTTGAGGAACTGTATTATCTAGAAGGAAAGGTCTCTCGGACAAAGGCTATTCTATACTGACTGCTAGTGTGTGCATATGTGACTACGTGTCTACGTGTTAATGCGAGGGGGCCATGGGCCTACCATGGTAACGGGAGCAATGAATTACTTGCACGGAGACAGAAAGGCCGGGCCCTTTGCTCTGCAGCTGGGGAGATGTTTTCCTAAATCACTAGACAGGAATGTATTTTCGAGGAGCGAAGCAGATAACTTGAAGGTAAAATACAGTCTTGGCAGGCAAGCAGGCTGAGCCAGGCACCGCTCGCCGCACAGGGAGTAGGGTAAGGGTCATGGATGCGGATCCAGGCTGCAGCTTTCAGAGACAGAAGGCAGAAAGGGCTCGATGGCAGGAATCAGGGCCTAACTCGCCAGAGCCAGAAAAACGTGAAAGTGCACCATGTAAATACGGTGGCACGGCATACTTAGGAACTGAATATTCGACCCATTCATGGTGGATCTGAAAAAGGACATGTTAACGTTGGACGCAAATGTATTTGCGTCTTCATAGCTGGTTGTGGAGGGAACATACATGTACTTGAAGCACGTACATGGAGCCGTTGGGGTCTACGTTAGGGGACACAATTGACGATAAAAATTCATATTACCTCATTCCCTCCTTGTCCCCTACGGACCCTTCATGATATATCGATCTTCATTAGTCTATCAATTTGTTCATATAACATCATTTGCTCTTCCTTCTTCTGGCGGGATTTTGAACGTGGACTTGAATGGGGAATACATGATGTGGCGCACAAGCCGCAAATCGCTGGCCCACACTGTAAACATAAGCAACAACTGAATACTATGAGAAGGGCTATTCCGAGGAAGGATAGGACTTTCCATCCCCAGGCTGATAGCACGCTCCAGAACCAACCGGACCAAGTCCAGGTGCCTGGATTCTGGTGTATCTGACTTGCAATTTTATGGAGACGGGTTATGGCTCTATATACTGATGGTGCGTTTTCTGGAATGAAAACACAGCAACTCGATCCGATGACTCTACAAGCTCCGCCCCTATCGGCCAGGATGACGTCAAGGACAAGACGATTTTGAAGAACAACAATCCGCATAGCAGACTGCTCCTCTGTTAAGTTGCCTAGAGCGGAAGTAGTTTCATTCACTACTGCCTCGAGGGTTCTGGTTAATTTACGTATCAGTTTACTATTAAAGACAGCACCTAAATAGGGAAAGAAACCTTTATTGAAGTCTGTATACTGCTCCCATGCCGTTTCAGTATAGTCGACAATCGGGAGATCTCTCTGGGGTCTAGCGTGTACCAGATGGGAGTCCCTATGATAATCAGGAGGGGCTAGGAAAACAGGTGGCAGTAGGAATGCAATGTAACAAGTACCATCCCAATCTAGAGGTAAGCGTGTATATGCTGTATGACCACAAATGAAATAGGAATGACGGGAAGCTTTAAATGTAGACTTGCCTTTATCACTGAATTCGATCACAGTAGTACATCTACTATGACCCAGGTGTACTGAACCATTCTTTCTGACACATAATTCACCTTTGACTAGTAATACTGACATTGCGGGCAAGACTGGTTCGGTTTCGGATTGTACATTCAGTATCATGAGGTTAAGTGTAAAATTACCTAATCCATATACTTCGTTTTCTAGATCTGTCCCTGTCCTTTGGGGAAGACCCTCCTTGTCAGGGAAACATACTTTATGCAGAACTGTGTTCAGATTTCCCCATACCCAATTACCCTGGTAAACTACGGAATCAGAATCTAAAGAGTTCATTAAACTAAACCATGCACCACAGGAACCATTGTGTGTGAACGGGTACGGAAAGAGGGGCAGAACTCCCTTGTATTTCTGATAGGGAGGGAGTCGGCCACATATCCAACAATTGGTAGCATTGCTGGTCTGATGGGAATGATGTAACATACTGATGAATGTATTGTTGCGCAGCGCAAGTCGGTAAGATAACTCGTGCGGGGGTAGTTCACTGAAAGTATGTTCGGCAGTGACATTTGAAGAAGAATGTGCACGTTTGAAAATAGGACAGTACATGTGAAGCAGTATACTTGCAGCAATAATCATAAGACTCAGAAAAAACATAATCAATAATGTCACAATGCAGTGACTACGGAGAGATTTACAATATTCATGTTTCTTGATCTGTTTCTGTCTATCTCTCTCTCTATTGGGGTCTAGTGGATACATGTCAGGAACTTGTCTAAATGATTCACCTAGGGGAGGACTTAAACAATTAAACTGTCTGACTTGCTAGACCTCAACTTCATGCGGAATTCCTGGGAAGGAGTTTTCTCTACCAAAGGGAGTTTAGTATCAGTCTCTGAAAGGGGGCAGGGCTGGGAGTCTAGTTTCGGAGGCAGTCCATAATGTCGTTTTACATGACTCGAGTGGAGCCAGCCCTTGCGGCCCTCCACCTTGACCGCGGTCCTTGTTGTTAATAACACGAGCTTCGGCGCCTGCCAACGGGGCTCCAGCGGACTCCTCCTGTCGAAATTCCGTACAAGAACCAGGTCACCAGGGACGATCTCGTGGGGCTTCACCTCGGTGTTGTCGGGAAAGGCTGCAGCCACCTGTGAACGACATGATTGTAGTGCAGACATCAAGGAAGCAAGGTAATCTGTCAGCATATTACAGTCAACATCTGTGATTTTACGAGGCAGAGGCATCCCCCACATATTCGGTGGCCTACCAAAGACCACTTCATACGGGGATAGCCCTGTTCTTGAATGTGCGATCATTCTCATGTAAAAGAGTGCAACTCGTAAAGCTACTATCCAATCAACGCCTTTCTCTCTACAGATTTTGGCAAGGCGAATTTTCAGGGTCTGATTATGTCTCTCTACGAGACCTGCTGCTTCGGGATGTCGGACACAGTGGAACTTCCACTGATAACCTAGCAGGAGTGATACCTGCTTCATAAGCTCGGACGAAAATGGCTGACCATTATCTGAGTACACGACACGGGGCAAACCATACCTGGGGAAAAATTCACGTACCAGCTGCTTGGCAGTGGTCGAAGCAGTGTAATCTGGGACTGGATATGCTTCTGTCCAACGGGAAAGTGAACATACAACTACGAGGACATATTTGAATCCTCGACAACGTTCCATCTGGATATAATCCATCTGGAGGACTTCAAAAGGGTGATCGGGAGGATGAAATCCACCTTGCTCTACGGGAATGCCTTTACCTGGGTTGAACTGACAACAAATCATGCAAGTACGCACTTTCTGTTTGGCTGCTGCTCGTAAATGTTTATTGAACCAAAGGTTTTGAATACTGTCTAACATGGCTTTTTCTCCTAAATGTGCAGGACTGTGTACTGTGTTAATGATAACTTGAACCATAGAGTCGGGGAGAAACCATGTGGCTTTCCCCTTCGTCATCCATCCTTGTTCTGTCTGGATCCCTCCTCGTTCAATCCATTTCTTGATTTCGTCTGGTGTAGCATGTGTCTGTATGTCAATTACATCTAGGGCGGGATCTCTAACTGTCATGCAATGTGTTGGTGTTGGAACTATTGTCTTTGTCAGGTCAGTTGCGTGAGTCTGAGTCTGAGCTGTATGCTTGGCCGTTCGGTCTGCCAGGTCGTTACCCTGGGAAATGGTATCTGTGACTTTCGTATGTGCCTTGCACTTCATGATGGATATCGCTGTAGGCAAATGTATTGTGTCTAACAGAGCTTGAATGAGGGGACCGTGCTGGACTTTGGCTCCATGAGAGGTCAGAAAACCTCTCTCTCGCCAGAGTACACCGAAATCGTGTACGACTCCGAAGGCATAACGTGAATCTGTGTATATGTTAACTCTTTTGTTCTTTGCTCGAATACAGGCTTGAGTCAGAGCGGTGAGCTCTGCTGCTTGGGCTGACAGAATGTCAATACAATTTGTTTCTAGGACTTCAGTTTCTGTCGTGACTGCATATGCGGCCACTAACTCTCCTGTACTTGTTCTCATACATGAACCATCCACATAAAGTGTCAGGTCTGGATCTGGTAATGCAGTGTCTGCCAAGTCTTGTCTGGGTTTCTTCGTAATAGTAATGACTTCAATACAATCATGTGCCAAAGGGTCTGTCTCACTTAATGGCAGAAGTGTAGCAGGGTTCAATGTATTGCAACGTCTGATTTCTATGTGTGGCTGAAACAATGTCAATTCATAACCTGTCAATCGTGCTATAGTCAAGTGCTGGGTCTGTGTTCGGTTTAAAAGAACTTCCACGGAATGTGGAACTTGTACTGTCAATTGGTGTCCTAACACTATGGAATCACTTTGTCTGATTGCTAGAGCTGTTGCTGCGACTGATTTTAAGCACGCAGGCAGTAAAAGGCTTACTGTAACATGGTGTCGCTAAAACTGGTGCTTGACATAGGGCTTTCTTTAAGTCGTCAAAAGCTTGTGTATGTTCCTGAGTCCAAGGGAGGACAGTCGATGTCGCTGCCTCCTGAGTTGTCAACTGTATGAGTGGCTTGGCTAGAAATGCATACTGAGGAATCCATTGTCTACAGTAGGAAGTGAGGCCTATAAAGGCTCGTACCTCCTTTTGTGTCTTGGGCTGTGACATGTTTACAATTAACTGGATACGGTCAGGTGTTAGCTGTCTCCCCCCTTTGGACAGCAAGTGCCCAAGGTATATCACTTGCTGAACACAGAATTGCAGCTTCGAAGGAGACACCTTGTGTCCCTTGTCAGCCAAGAAATGCAAAACCGTCAGTGATGCTTGTTCACATTCTGGTTCACTTCGGGCGGTGATCAATAGATCATCAACATACTGCAGTAGGGCAGTGTTGTCAGGCATATGAATACTGTCAAGTTATCTTTTCAGTGCTTGGCTATAGATGCTGGGGCTTTCTGTGAATCCTTGAGGTGCGCGTGCAAATTTGAAGCTTCGGCCATTTAAACAGAATCCGAAAAGATATTGGCTTTCCGGGTCGATTAGGACACTAAAGAAGGCGTTCTTCAGATCAATTACAGTAAAGAACGTTGCCTCTGAATCAATAGCTGTCAATAATGAAGAGATGTCTGGAACCACAGGATACTGTGGGACAATGCATTTGTTCAATTCTCGTAAATCGATCACTAATCGATAAACTGGAGGCGCATTTGGATCAGTACGTTTAAGAATTGGAATGATAGGAGAATTACATAGATTCGAGTCGGTTTCTACAACCACTCCTTGTGCAATGAGCTCGTCAATGATTTTCAGTAAAGCCACTACAGCATCTGGGGGTAACTTGTATTGTCGGATTCGTGGTAGTACTACTCCTGGCTTGAGTGTGACACGATATGGAGTGATGTGCATACAACCTACATCAGTGGGGCCTTGTGCCCACAAATGTGCAGGAACATTCTGTAATCTGGGATCAATATCTCTCAACACATAGTGACCCTTAAAGTCACGCAAAAACAATCTTACTCCTTCCGGAGAACAGCAAATTACAGCTCCTAGAGCCTTCAGTGTTTTGATACCTAACAAGTTTTCTGGACATGATTTCGTGAGCAATAAATCTGTAGTGCGAGACAATGGACCAACTAAAAGTGGTACTGGTTTCGATACTTCATTTACAATAGGCTTGCCTGAAAATCCAAGGGAAACATTCTGCGAGCCTGAGAGGGGTGCCCCTGGAACCTCGTTGTGACTGATTGTTGTTCTGCTTGCCCCTGTGTCAATCAAAAACTTTCTATCTTTTCCTAATACTTGACTATGCACGTAAGGACCCTCTTGATCCACAGGAACCTCAATAAGAGGCAAGCCAACCTCCCTCTCTAGGCTGTTTCATGTATATCGCTGATAATCGGGGTAATCAGTTTGTGCATACTGGTACATCTGCTGAGTTGCATGTTGTGTTGCGGCAATCGGTTGTGGCTGTGGTACCGCTACGGTCTGTACTGTCTGTTGTGGAGCATGCATAGGTTGTACATTCTGTGGAACGTGTTGTTGGGCCTGGTCTTGTCTAGGTTGACGTGGTCTTTCTTTAGTTTTTCCTGTAGCTATATTATGTTTCAGAACTGCACAATCGTTTATATAGTGGCCTGGCTGTTTACAATAGTTGCATGTCCCTTTAACAGGAGCTGCTGAATTATTGGACTGTGGCATACCCTTTTTCTGACCGTCAGCTGGAACTGACTGAGCAACTAGCATTTTCATTTTCGTGTCTTTCATACGTCTTTGTTCGTGATCATGTTCTTCTGTAATTCTGTAATTCTGTTCTGGTGGTACTGTAACATTTGTAACATTTGTGAAGGCGTGTTTGCTTGCCATGTGCTCTCGACTTTCAGTACACGATTCTTAACTTGGGGCAGAGAGTTCTCGACTAATTTGGATACAAAAAGGTGTGGGTATGACTCGCTACTTGCTTTCAGGCCACTATTAATAATAAAACATTTCTCAAATCGGGAATAAAAATCGCTAGTGTCTTCGTCGGGTTTCTGTTTGCAGGCTGAGATAGCATCCCAGTCCTCCTTTTTAGTTGCTAATAATCGTGGCAAGACCTGTACTAACAATCCTGGTAATGCTTTAGTTTTGTCCCCAAGACCCAACCCTGGGGTTCGGCCATTTTCTTCTGTTTCCAATGCAGCCCAATCAATCTTTGTGTCTCCCACCTCCCATTCTTTTTCTTTGAGTTTCTCGTAAATGCCGGCAGGCAATAGTACTTTCAATATTTTCATAATGTCGGGATAGGTATAATCACCCATGAGTAACATGTCTTTTATTTCACGGTGAAAACCTGCAGGGTCTTTATCATGACTGCGCACTATTTTCTTCATTTCTAACAATTACATTTTAGTTATGGGCGTGTATACATACACACGTGTAAGGGTGTTATCATCATTCCTGACTGGATGTACTTCTCGCAAGGGATTCTGTCTGTCTATGTAAAACATTTTTCTTTCTTGGGGTGGAGCTGAAACAAACTGTGGATTCAGGAAGGCACTATATCTGTGTCGATGTTCTAAAATTACTTTAATTAAATCGGTACCCAGGCCTCTCCATTTATTCATGAGTAACTCTATTAGTACATCAGGCAAGGGACCTGGATCAGAATGTTGGCCTTTATACAGAATGAGGAGATGCTGTATCATGTACATACCAGCTAGTCGCTGTTCGTCTGGGGAAAGATTCAAAAATATTTGTGCTAATGCGTCATCATTATATTTATCGGAATTGTCAGCCCATTGTACTGCTGACCTGGCTAATTCTTGTTCATCCATGGAATTGAGTACATGGTACCCCATTCGCTCTTGAAGTACTTTATCGGTAGCCTGAAATAGATGTTCAGGAGTCTTCGTATTTGACATAGCAGAGTGGAATGTTTCTGGTATTGGACAGAGGTAATGTTTCTGGTTTTCACACGTTTCTTGTTTACAAATGGGTCTGTCGAAGGGCCTATCAAAGGGATGCGGTCTAGGGAATTTCCCTCTCCCTACATATCCTATCATCTGTTTGCCTGACTGATGCGAAGTTTCTGCTAGATTCTCTGTATCATCCTCCTCCTGTGAGGAAGTCGGACCGTCTGATTCAAGATGTTCTTCAGGGGCTCGCCGGGCATGTATATCTATTATCTCCTTACGGATCTTTCTAACCATAATATGTACACTGTTCTCCTTCTCATGTTTACCATCCGCGACATTGTTGGAGGAGGAGCCTCGTCAGCAGTCAGCGTTCCGAGCAACAGGAGCAGGAAGACGGAGCTGAGCGGAGCCGGAGCCGGAGCGGAGCGGTGCAGCGGAGAGAGTCGGTGTTCGGAGGAAATTGGGGTCGAGCAGGTCGCGGTTGAGCAGGTTGGTGTGGTCCCCCGGCTCCCCCCGGCCCCCCACCTCCGCAACCGCTCCTTGTGCTCCTAGCGATCCGCGGCTCTTAGCACATAGCACACAGCTGCCTGCCTACCCGCCCGCCTTCCCCGCTCCTGTCCCAGGTGCTTCGTAAGCAGTGTGGTGCAGCGGCGGCGGCTGCGACAGAGACCTCCGAGGACCGAGCGGGGGCGAGAGAAAGCTGAGAAAAGTGCATCGGAGCCCCGCACACTTGGAGCGCCTTGAAGCAGCGGAGCGCCGTTCAGCCATGCAGCCGTAACTGCAAACCACGGTGCTGAGTCGCACTGGTGCTGCGTGTTGCGTTAGCGTGCGGTGTGTGGGCGTGCTCCAGTGCACCAGCGATGCCCTCCTCTCCCCAGTGACCAGTGACAAGGTGCACACCGAGTGTGGTGACCAGCGAGGAGCACAGGTGCTGTGGCAGCGGCAGCCGTGGCTGCGAGACCACCGAGGTGCGGATCACAGAAGCCGGGACCGGCTGGCAGTGAACGGGGGCCCTGATAGGAAAGGTGCACAGGTGTTGCTGAGCCGGGACTAGTTGGGATCAGCCCACCAAAGGAAAGGCAAAGCGGTTTGCTGTAGAGCTAGCGCTTACCCAACGGCCAGCCACCAGCCCCGAGCAGTGGAGCTGAGGAGGTGAGGAGCTGAGGAGAGCGTGGGAGCCAGGCAGGGGGGCAGCGCGCAGAGTCGAGCAGGGGGAAGTTAGGGGAAACCCCCGCTCCTCTGCCCCTTTGTTCCCCTGCTGTCGTCATCGCCAGTAATTGCCCAGCCAGCCCAGCCAGTAACAGCCCAGCCAGTAACAGCCCAGCCAGCCACCCGGCAACCCTTCGTTCTCTCTCCTGGGGGAAAAAACTGCCAAAGCAGAAGAGAGTTGCCAGACATCAACCTTCAACCCCATAACCCATAACCCCACAGGTACGGGGAGAAGACAGCTGGGCTACAGGAGTGTTGCTCAATAGGAATAATCCAGGAGGACACAGTAGAAAGCGGAAGGCAGAAGGTAAGAGGCGCAAGGTGCGAGGCCCTTTGGGAAAGCTACCCCTAAGGGAGGCTTGTGGAGAAATATATCAGAATTCCATTAGATAGAAAACTAAAATTTATGTAACCAGCCGAAGGCTTTTCTTACCATCGGGGGAGCAAGCAGACTTTCACACAAAGGCTAAAAGGCAAAAAGGCAGACAAAGGCAGACAGAGGTCCTTCAACAACGCACAGCAAAGATATAACTTGCAATCCAGCCCTATTAAGCCACCACAACTCCACCAGCCGCGACTCGAAAATTGAAAAGACCTACAAGAACAACGCTAAAGTACCAAACACCAAAGCATCAAAGCGCGTCATGAGGTCAGGAAAAGTCAGAAAAGCAACTGTCAATGCCCCGGCCAAACGGCGCAGGGCAGAAAAGCGTAAACACAGAAACAACTCAGATAATTCGCAGATTGAACAAGAAGATCCTTTATTATTAGATACATCGCTAGAAAGGCCAGAAAGGATCGAAATAGACACAGACACCAGTAAAATAGATAGAAAAAGCAACCAACCAAAAATCTATTCTATTTTCACATTTTTGAAAGAACCAGGCTCATTCCTAAGTACCTCTAATAGCAACCTCAAGGGGCTCCCTTCGCCAATGGAGCCTGAAGGGGGTTGTCAAAACTCACACATAGAAATGGCAAAAAACAAAAAGTGTGGAAACAAGTGGAACCAGTACACTCCCGAGAAACAGAGTACACAAATGGAAAGCCTTGACAATGGCAAGAGCGGGAGTGACAAGGAATCTAATATACACCAAAGCAGTAAGAAGGATCAACCCTTAGAGCCAAAAATTGTAATACAGACAAACGCGCAGTTACCAATCATAGCAATAGGGGTAGAAAATAGCAGTAAGGAACCTAATACCAAAATTAAAACAGCCCCACCGGGAACTGGCGAGTCAAGCGCCCAAAACCAGGCAGATACGGAGCCTCCAAAGGAGGCTGAACAAATAAACAAATTAAATCACAACTCAGGTAGCACTATCTCCACTGCGAAGGCGGAACGTATCACTGATCGGGAACAGGACATAGACACAGTCCTGGGGAGTCAGCTCGCCCAAAAACTTGGTCAAATGGGCCAGGGTAGAGAGTCAGAGAAAACGCCGGAAAGAGTGGAAATGGTAACACCGGAAACAATAGAAAAAGCCGCAAAACCGGACATAACTCAAGCACACGACCAACCGACTGCGACTGACTTAGAAGATAACTCCCAGCTAACAACAAAAGAGTGGGAGAGGCTGGTAGCGTCATACTTACCAGCTAACAGTCAGGTCGATCACAACACAGAAGAGAGAACACCAGGCCCAGACAAGATTTCACCAACCAAAGATCACACAAAAAGTGCGGAAGTCCTATGGTCATCATTGTTAAACACTCTCCAACTATCGATAAAGGCCATGCAGTACCACTCGGATAAAATGGACATCCAGCTATCCCTTTTAAACTTCTTGGCCATACACGTAGCCAAAATTGATAACAAGTTGGCAGACATGAACGAAATGATAAAGAGGGTGCAAGCGGAAACTAAAATAGAGCTGCCAAGCTGCGCCTGCTACACAATAGTGGATAAACTCACCTCAATCCCCCATCTTCTAGGCGACATAGTAGCGGATTTAAAACAGACAGCGGGAAAAACAACTGCAATGGATACAGATCCTAGTGAGGAGGGCCCAAAACAATTCCACAGAGAGCACAGTGAACAGTCAGACATTGTAAATCAACAGAACTCATCTACTGTGCCCAACAGTCAAAGAGGAGACCATGCGCCAAACATCCCTATCGGCCCTGAAACCAGTAAATTTAATCGCAAAACCTATGCAGGTGTTGCAGGGACATCCATAAGGCAGCCCCCTGACAATCAAAGGAGCGAAACCAAGGTGCAAACAAACACAATCCCAGGAAACACGCAAGGGCTAAAGCCAGAAACCCGCAAAAGCCCCCACAACGAAATCACTGGGAAAGCAAGCAAGGAAGAACCGAGGGTAGAAAATAAAAAACCCCGAAAACAAAAAAGGAAAGGTAGAAATAAGATGGTCAATATAAAAAACTTTTTCAATAGGACAACCAAGACTCCGGAAAAAGAAAAAGAAGTGGTAGAGGTAACAGAAAGTCCGCCCACGACTTCAAAAAGATCTCCGCTCAAGGAGACATCAAAGATGACAAAAAGGGAGAATCCCACCCAATTAATTTCAAAAGGGGGACCGACGGCAGACGGAAGCAAGGGACCCACCCTGAAACATGAATTTATAGCAGCCACCAATACGAACAATGGGGCAGTGCAGGGGGTGGACCATACAGTAGCCAAGACACACGATAGCCCAGGGATAGAAACGGGCACAGAAGACATCAAAAAACCGGAGGCTGGGCAGGTGGAAGCAAACAGAGGCACAATACTGTTCATTCCCGAATATAAGTCTAGATGCAGAGGGGACACTCTCAACCGAGGTAACATCTTACACCTACTATCAACGTTCAGTAGCCTGTCGGACATAAGTTCAAAAGATCTAGCGGCAGTGGAATTCACCCACTGCTACCAACTGTCAGATCTGGAGATTACTAAAACAACATGGACAAGGAACGAAACTGCGATGAGAATAATGGAACTAGAAGCACACTTTCTATCCTGGGGGATTCGCCTAAAAAGACTGGAAAAAACTGGGTATCCTGAACCACTACGCCAGGCATATAATGAGCAACAAAGCCAAAATCTGACGAACAAACAATCACAAGCAAAAACTAAAAGTGTCTTAAAGGGGGCCAGAAGCCTTTCAGTTTCCAGGATGTCTCCTGAGAGCAACAGGCAAATAAACAGGCCACTTGGCCACGACGAATGGAATTGGATAGCAAGAACAATCAACACAAGGGCCCCTAGGCTCTGACAAAACACTCAACAAAAACACGTAACACAACAACAGTTAAGAACATGTTCTTGGAACATAAACGGACTATGGAACAAAAGAGAAGACATTGAGCTCCTTGATTACTTCCAAAAATTTGACATTATAGCACTCCAGGAGACCTGGCTAGACCAACCATACCAAATCCAGGGCTTTACCTCATATTATCTCCCAGCAATAAGAAATGCCAAATACGGCCACTTAAAAGGCGGACTGGCAATATACACTTCCGTTAAGAGCTTCAACGACCCCGTTCATATAAACGCGACACAGACAGGCAACAGCTGTATACTTACTATAGAATTAGAAGTGAGGGGTAAAGACCAAATCCAAAAGTTAAGATTTATGAATGTATATTTACATCCCCGGGAGAAAAAAGCTGGAATGAACCTCTTGATGGAAGAAATCTCAAAGACATTAGCAGAAGCGGAAACCCCCAACCTTATAGTAACAGGGGACTTTAATATGTTCCTGGGAGGGTCTCAAACTAGAGATACATGTCTGGAGGACCAGTTCCGAGCATGAAACATCCCACAACAAGCAATAAGTAAATGGGACAAACAAAATCGGCTGTCAAGGACTAGTGTAAAGGACCTAGAACATCATAACCTGGCAGCGCTAAATGGTCGTTTCACAAACGATATCCCCCCGACAGCCACCTTTCATAACTCATCTGTCAGCTCGATCCTAGACTACACATTCTCATCTCTTCAACTCTTTGGGTATATCACGGACTTCCGAATAGGCACAATGTCAGTCAGTGATCATCAGCCGCAAGAATTTAGCCTTAACTTCCAGGGGGCCGCGATAACCTTACCAGCAATAAATGTAGGCTGTTCGCTGACGATGGCACAGAAAAGAATAAAATGCAACACAACAAACCTGGAAAGCTTCACAACGGACGCAAAAAGCCGGTGGGAAAAGATTATCACAAATCAGCCCGATCAGTTAAGCGCCTGGGAGCAATTCACGAGCAGCCTTGGACAGGCACACACCAGGAAACCAAAGAGTCATATAAACAAGGAATATAGAAACAGCAACATACAGACAAAGATGTCGGAATCAACCGGAAACCGCTACAAGGCCACAAAGCAAAACGCCAAGATCAAGCATCTGAAAAGAAACATCAACAAACTACTGCGGAAATTACATCGAGACGGACCTAACACCATAATACAAAAGGACCTGCAAAAACTAAAACAGAGTAAAAAAAGACTAATATGGCACGAAAAAAGGGAAGCAGAGGATGAGTTATGGGCCAGACTTCTACATGACGCAAAAGGAATCAACACGAGCGGTAGATTCTGGAAGACCGTCAACAAACTCCAGTATTCTAGAAACACTAGCATAGACTCCTACTTAACTGAAGATGCCTGGTCCAACTACCTTCAGGCCCACTTTAACACAGCAAAAGAGCCGGCAACAAACAGACGACCAGATGAGGGCAGAAAAACTCGAGCTGGGCCCCCAAAACAGGACATTACTGCATTAAATCCTACCGAAAAACAAATTATAAGCAGGATCGTTAAAGGAAAAGCGGAGGGAGCACCAGGCCCCAACGGGATACCGCCAATTCTCTACAAACAAAACCCAGAATATTGGGCCATGGTCTTACTACCTCTTTTCAAACAGGTAATAGACACCACAACAATTCCTGCATCGTGGAGAGGCTCGATACTAGCACCAATTCATAAAAAAGGCGACGCAAAGGATCCCAAAAATTACAGACTAATAGCCTTAATTGACAACGAGGCCAAATACTATGCTGGCCTTCTACTAGAAGAGCTCACAGAATGGTCGGAAGCAAATGCAGTAATTCCCATCACCCAGACAGGATTCCGAAAGGAACTGGGCACATCAACAAACATTCTGGCCCTCTCACTCCTCATCGACGCCTCGAAGACAGCTAATCTGCCCTTGTACTTATGTTTTATTGACTTCGCCGCAGCGTTTGACAACATCAACAGGAACTTGCTATGGTCAAAGCTGGAAGACAGGAACATTCCATCGGGATTACTAACACAGTTAATCTTATTACATACGGGCACTTGGGTTCAAGTCAAGTTAGGAACAGGAGACCTCCTATCAAGGAAAATACAAACCACAAAAGGCTTAAAACAAGGGTGCGTGCTGGCGCCAACATTATTTAACATCTTTATGTCTGACCTAGCACAGAAGCTGGATGAAAGCAACTCTCATGCTCCAAGCATAGGTGGCTTCACTCTCTCAAATTTAATGTACGCTGACGACATTGTCCTAATTAGTAGAACACCGATAGGGCTACAACACCTAATCAGCACAACCTTTAATTACGCAACAGAGAACAGCCTAAGCATCAACCTCACAAAGACCAAAACAATGAGGATTAATGCCAAAAGATCATCAGTAGGGCACTGCTGGCACATGGGAGGGCACACACTTGAAAAAGTGGAGGAATACAAGTACCTCGGCGTAATTGTGGACATCAAGGGCTCATTTCAACAGCAAAAGGAAGCAATCAAACGAAGGGGTATCAGCATAGCAATAGCACTAAGGGGCCTAAAAACGAAAGTAGCTGGCCGAAGCTTTACCCCCCTACTTCAAGTATTTCAGGCAAAATTGACACCAGCCATAACGTATGGAAGCGAATGCCTACGAGGGAGAGACGCTCAGCAATTGAATAGCACAATAGTGAAGGCGATCAGAATGATATTCAGTTTGCCCACTTACACCTCGCCGGCACAAATAAGGCTGGAATTTGGCCTAAGAAACCAAACGCTGGAGCGAATGGGTGCCTATGCCAAAAGATGGCACAAAATCCAGAGAGGAGAAGCTGCTAGTCTCAACTTCTACCTATGGAAAGAGATAGAAAGAAAGAGCAACAGCGCGGCCGCAAAATATTTAAACCAATCAATAAACACCTTGTGCCTACAAGAAGCCTGGAAATGCAGCGGGTCCCATAACACCTTCAAACAGCTAGTTAACAAATCTGTTAGAGCTATCTCATTTATAGAGGACAAAGCAAGCCTAGCCAAACGTGCGCACGGCTGGATGGTCATTAAAAGCTACACAAGCAGCCTCAACCAAAGTTACCTAGGAGCTGGGTTTACCAGGAGCATTAAGGAGAAGTTCTTGCATCTACGGCTGGGCCTACTCCCATCTCAAAAACACCTTCCTCCATGGAAAAGGTCCAAAGCAACAACCAACTGCCGAATATGCGGGAGCGCAAAAGAAGACATTCAACATCTAATTTGCACCTGCAAAGGCTTGGACACAGAGCGCAGATTACACCTAAAAGTGCCCTTTAACAAGCTGGGCATAAGAACATGCCGGCAAGCGGTCATGGCTTGCTTCGATGGAAAAAACATCCAATTAGCATGCCATTTCGTAAAATTTCTAGAGAAAGCAGAAAAGAAACAGGAAAGCCAGATGGCAGACACCGGCTGCAGTAAAAATCAAGAAGCAAATTAAAGTTGCACATTACAACAAGGCTTAAAACCCAGGGGCAATGCCTTCTACACAGTCACCGCAGGAATAGAAGGGACCAATGCTACCGTGTAAGACTTTTCCTTCAAGCAACACAAGGGACTTACGGATTTTAACTCACGTTTTGTGGAAAAGCTGTATAAATTTCTGCAGCAATGACCATTAACATCACGAACCTATAGTCATTTTATACTTTTATAATTTTATTTTTTCCCATGTACTAATATTTGCAATGGTTTTAATTAACTGAGCAATAAAAGATTACTTACTTACATCCGCGATATTCTGGCTCCATCTATGCAGTCTATCCATTTCATTTTGCGGAAAACCTGCCTGATCTTGTTCTCTTATTAAACAATTAACCATAAATCGCATTATTAAACCTTTGTTCTCTACTTTCTGACGTGACATGGCTTCGGCAACACACTCCATTCCTTCTCCTGTTCTAATAAAATAATACAATTTGTCTAGATGTTCTGGCATACCTGGTAGTAACATTAGATAATCTGTAACTCGTCGCAAACGTAGGGACGCTAGCAACATGGGTCCTGTTGTACCGGGCACTGGGTCATATCTACAATCTGTAAGTTCTCTTCTAAGCTGTTCTGTCGGTGCACCCTTAGGTGTACGAGCCTTTGCTAAATCTCTCATTGTCACTCGGTGTAACGGTGGGGGTGTTTGATAACCTCCGGTAGCACCTCCTGAAGCGGAGGCTTGACCATAATCTGTCTGTAAGGTTGGCACCTGCTGTAACTGAGTTGGGGCCTGAACCGCACCAGGCCCAAAAGGATTATGCGGATTACTAGGGGGTGCAGGTAAGGGTGGAGGAAGCAGACCGGGAGGCGTTTGCTGTTGCGGACCTGGGGGCTGAAGATCAGGGGGCGGGTTACCGTCAGCAGGTGGCACACGGGCAGGCATACTAGCATATGCGGGAGCTACATCATCCAAGTAGGATGAAATAAAAATGTCTGCTGCGGTCGTGTGACGTAATTTAGTCGGAACCAATGGAGGGGGCAGATTTTTCGGTGTTTCCGGGGTCGCCTTGGGCAGGCCCTCGGCCAGGACTGGATACAATCCTGTCATAATTGCATTACTCCGTCTATCGTGTTGTTCCATTCTAACTCGTTCCCCTTCTTCTAGTAGTTCTTTTTCTTTGGCTTTTCCAGAATCCTCTCTACTTTTCTCTGCTTTTCTGAGTGCTTTCTCTGTCCGTCTGTGTGATTCTTTACGCCATAGTTCAATGGCATCTTTCTGTGACTGTCTAGCTTTCTTTTTCCATAATGCTTCTTCTACTCTCATGATGCAATCGGCATCCCATGTCCCTGTAATGGGCCATCTCTGATTTTCTGCTAAATCCTTGGTATAATCCACCCACAAGTCGAGATATAATACAGCGTCTAAGCCGTGTTTGTGGTACATAAAATATCCTGGAGTGTCCCTGGGTGGGATGGGAACAGCTTCCTCGAGTATCCCTTTTCTAGTTCCTATCTGTTTCAGTTTAGAAAACAGCGGCATTTTTAGCCGTGATACTTGATACGTGATACTTACTCGGATTTGGACACCACTAATACAATAAACACAGTAATGAAAATCAAACAATCACTCATACCACGACATAAAAACACATTAAAACATTTCGGAAAACGAACAATAACTTGATATACTGCTAAACAGTACAGATACACTGCTAAACAGTGCAGACCGGGTCTGTGTACCCAAACTCGTCTTGACCGGACACAAATTAATGCACCCGTCTAGATGCGTCCCCAGCAACGGTACTCACCGGGAAGCACGGAACGGAAGGCCTCGGAAACTCGACACTGGACTGGACCGGACTGGACTGGACTCGTCTCGTGATGTAGGTACTTCGGAACTTCGGAACTGGTGGGCCTCTGAACACCTCGGACCTTGCTCTCTCGGCTGGGCTCTGGTCGGGATCCTCCGCACTCCTCACCGCCTCGTCTGGGTGTCGATCGCAGCCTCAGTCACCTCCGTTGGCCTGAGGGAGATACAGGAAATCCTGCGGGTACGCGTAGTTGTCCGTCACAGCTGTGGCAGGGGACCAGGCCTGCAACGCACCGCCGGCGGGTAAGGTGGGGGAGGGGTCCCTGTTCGGGTGCCAATTATGTGGTAAATAAAATTTACCTATGCGGAATTTCTATGCGGTAAAGTTCAATAAGAATAACTCAATCAATAAATGAGAGGCAGAGTCCGTGGCATCTGAGTTTATAAGAGTTTTATTCCAAAAAATGGAATTGGTTCGAACCAGGTATCATGTTCCATCACCACGAAGGTTCAGGAAGGGATAGACAATGCTTTATTAACAGAATACCATATATATAGTAAATGCATTTCAATGGTGATGGATACAGAAGGCGTAACAGCTGAGAGAAAAGAGATAAGAACACATGTACGTAACAAAAGGCGTGCACGAGGGCGTACACGGAGGTGTGTGCTAGACAACGTCACATGAAAGGTGTCAAAGGTGGGTGGATCCATAGAGGAATCCTGCAGTGTCAGCAGAAATATATGGCAGAGATGCGCTCGCAGCAGAATGACGTGTGATTGACGTGGAACTGGAGGGTGAAGGGGACTTGACATTTAACACCATACGTGGAGACAGAAGTCTGGCGTGTCGGAACAACCTAAACCCAAATCATATCTAATATCTTGTGTTTGAGGAACTGTATTATCTAGAAGGAAAGGTCTCTCGGACAAAGGCTATTCTATACTGACTGCTAGTGTGTGCATATGTGACTACGTGTCTACGTGTTAATGCGAGGGGGCCATGGGCCTACCATGGTAACGGGAGCAATGAATTACTTGCATGGAGACAGAAAGGCCGGGCCCTTTGCTCTGCAGCTGGGGAGATGTTTTCCTAAATCACTAGACAGGAATGTATTTTCGAGGAGCGAAGCAGATAACTTGAAGGTAAAATACAGTCTTGGCAGGCAAGCAGGCCGAGCCAGGCACCGCTCGCCGCACAGGGAGTAGGGTAAGGGTCATGGATGCGGATCCAGGCTGCAGCTTTCAGAGACAGAAGGCAGAAAGGGCTCGATGGCAGGAATCAGGGCCTAACTCGCCAGAGCCAGAAAAACGTGAAAGTGCACCATGTAAAGACGGTGGCACGGCATACTTAGGAACTGAATATTCGACCCATTCATGGTGGATCTGAAAAAGGACATGTTAACGTTGGACGCAAATGTATTTGCGTCTTCATAGCTGGTTGTGGAGGGAACATACATGTACTTGAAGCACGTACATGGAGCCATTGGGGTCTACGTTAGGGGACACAATTGACCATAAAAATTCATATTACCTCAGGGCAGAAAGGCACACAAAATGATTGGGACAGAGGACATAAAGGTACAAAAAACGAGTGGGACAGAGGGCAGGAAGAGTGGGACAGAGGGCATAAAGGCACACAAAACGAGAGGAACACAGGACAGAATGGCACAAAAAATGAGTGGGACAGAGTGCAGAAAGGCACAAAAACAAGTGGAACACAGGACAGAAAGGCACAAAAAACGAATGTGACAGAGGACATAAAGGCACAAAACACGAGTGGGACAGAGGGCAGGAAGAGTGGGACAGAGGGCATAAAGGCACACAAAACGAGTGGAACACAGGACAGAAAGGCACAAAAATGCTTGGAACACAGGACAGAAAGGCACAAAAACGAGTGGGACAGAGGACATAAAGGCACAAAAAATGAGTGGGACAGAGTGCAGAAAGGCACAAAAATGAGTGGAACACAGGACAGAAAGGCACAAAAAATGAATGGGACAGAGGGTAGAAAGACTGGGACAGAGGGCAGAAAGCACAAAAATCGAGTGGGACAGAGGGCATAAAGGCAAAAAAAAGACGAGTGGGACAGAGGGCAGAAGGGCACCAAAAACGAGTGGGACAGAGGGCAGAAGGGCACCCAAAACGAGTGAGACAGAGGGCAGAAGGTCATCAAAACGAGTGGAACACAGGACAGAAAAGCACAAAAATGCTTGGAACACAGGACAGATAGGCACAAAAACGAGTGGGACAGAGGACATAAAGGCACAAAAAACGAGAGGGACAGAGGGCAGAAAGAGTGGGACAGAGGGCATAAAGGCACACAAAACGAGTGGAACACAGGACAGAATGGCACAAAAAACGAGTGGGACAGAGTGCAGAAAGGCACAAAAATGAGTGGAACACAGGACAAAAAGGCACAAAAAATGAATGGGACAGAGGGTAGAAAGACTGGGACAGAGGGCAGAAAGCACAAAAATCGAGTGGGACAGAGGGCATAAAGGCAAAAAAAAGACGAGTGGGACAGAGGGCAGAAGGGCACCAAAATCAAGTGGGACAGAGGGCAGAAGGGCACCCAAAACGAGTGAGACAGAGGGCAGAAGGGCACTAAAACGAGTGGAACACAGGACAGAAAGGCACAAAAATGCTTGGAACACAGGACAGATAGGCACAAAAACGAGTGGGACAGAGGACATAAAGGCACAAAAAACTAGTGGGACAGAGGACATAAAGGCACAAAAAACGAGAGGGACAGAGGGCAGAAAGAGTGGGACAGAGGGCATAAAGGCACACAAAACGAGTGGAACACAGGATAGAAAGGCACAAAAAATGGGTGGGACAGAGGACATAAAGGCACAAAAACGAGTGGAACACAGGACAGAAAGGCACAAAAAACGAGTGGAACACATGACAGAAAGGCACAAAAAATGAGTGGGACAGAGGGCAGAAAGACTGAGACAGAGGGCAGAAAGGCACAAAAAACGAGTGGGACAGAGGGCATAAAGGCACCAAAAACGAGTGGGACAGAGGACATAAAGGCACAAAAAACGCGTGGGACAGAGGGCAGAAAGACTGGGACAGAGGGCAGAAGGGCAAAAAACGAGTGGGACAGAAGGCAGAAGGGCACCAAAAATGAGTGGGACATAGGGCAGAAAGGCACCAAAAACGAGTGGGACAGAGGGCAGAAGGGCACAAAAAACGATTGGAACACAGGGCAGAAAGGCACAAAAACGAGTGACACAGAGGGCAGAAAGGCACAAAAAACAAGTGGAACAGAGGGCAGAAGGGCACAAAAAATTAGGGAAAAACAAGTGGAACAGAGGGCAGAAAGGCACAAAAAACGAGGGGAAAAGAAGGCAAAAGGGGCACAAAAACGAATGGCACAGAGGCAAAATACAGAATACAGAAATATTGGGGCAGCTAAGAACAGAAGGCAGAACGGGCAGAGAGGCACGGGGGGCAGCGTGGGGAATAGAAGGGAAAACTGGGCAGAGACACAGGCAGCAAGGGGTACAGAAGGAAAGACCGGGCAGAGAGGACAGGGACAGCGAGGGGAACAGAGGGAAGTGCCTTTGATGTCAGGGTGACTTCAAAATATCTCTCCGAACTGCACAAGGATCCCTTTCAACCCAGTCCTGTTTGACACGTTACCCCTGGGGGGTAAACCAATGCTTTTTGTGTGGACAGGACACTACATGTTGAAGTGTGTCAGCCCCTTCCATTCCCCCCTGCCAAGAAAGACCCATCAGAATGCAGAAGAATGCAGATGAGTGCTCAGGGTGCAGATGAGCCTTGCCTTCCTGTGTTTGTGGCTTTCTAAAGGGAATAAACAAAGTGTGGCTGCCACCCAACCCAGACGCGTATTAGAGACAGGCTGTCTGGCACAAATGGCAGTAAGTACAGAGAAATGTCCACTCTATAAAAGTGGCATTTCAAAATCAATAAAGTTAAACCCAACTTTACCAGTATGGATGATTTATCATTACCATTCCAAACACATCAAACATGAAAAAATCTACTCCTCTCTGATCTAGGCCTCACAGTAGTAATATACTAAATAGGCTGTTTTTCATGAACACGACATGCAAAACATACGGGTACATGTACTACCTTTTACTTAAATGGCACCCTGCCCTAAGGGTTAAAAAGTTGTTTTAAATGCCAAGTCAAAGTGACAGTAAACTGCACACACAAGCACTGCAGTAGCAGGCCTGAGACATATTTTGCACCGCTGACGACGCGCCCGCAACAGGAGGTGCATAAAGCAGGCGCTTAGCCCGGTGGATAGGGGAGACTTCGTTAAAAACTTACCTTGTCTGCACACCAGGACGCCGCCACCGCCAAGAGTCAAGGGGCCATTTCCTATGCCGCCACCGGCCGAGAGTCAGCTGCACCATTCCTCGCGCCGTCAAGGCGACAGGGTGGGGGTGATGGACCCCGAGCCACCTGCAATATATGGTACACTTAGACTTCTCCTTCGCCCACTTGAGGATAGATTGGGTAAGATCGAACAGTACCTAAAAAGGATTGAGCGTGACTTTAAGGGAATCGCTAACTCCCTATTAAAGGATGCTACTCCCATGGCCACCCAATCACTAGCTAAAGCCAGTGGAACTAATGCTCCAGTTGTCCTGAAGGACGCAGTAGCATTGAACGTTGCCCATAAGGCTCCAGCTGCACCCCTCATCAAGGATCCAATAGCTGCCAATGTAAGCAAACCTTGCCAGCAAAATGTACCTTAGGTCAGTGAGGGTGGTGGGGTTCCCTTAGCCCAGATTCCCAAAGGGAAAAATATTATAAATGTACCCCCTGAAGTCTGTCCATTTGTGGTAATTTTAGCAGGGGTCCCAGAATTGGGCAAGCATGAGGTGGAGTCCCCTACAACACTGAGGAACAGGGTTATCCATTGGTTAAACATAAACAGACCACTGCCCTTACATATTGTGTGTAAAATACTTATGGTCCGAAGGGTGCCATGGATTGGCCACTTGGCCAAAAATATAAAGGGGAATTGCATCCTGGTTAATTTGAGCGACCCCAGATCTGTTGATTATATTTGCAACTGGAGATACCCCAGCCCAGGAGCGACTATCCGCACCCTTCCACTGTCTTATCTCTATCCCCCAGGTCATTTCACTCCATTAGCAGATGGCTGGACAGTGGCACAGCGGAATGGGAGGAGGCCAACCCGTGGCAGCTGGCCAGGGCCATTTATATCCCTGGACCCTATCCCTACTCAAAATCGTTTTAGTTGTTTGGAGGCTGTTGACTGACTCCAGGACAGAGCAGTAGTACAGACTAGCTCCTCTCCCCCCTGAGTAGATGCTCCCCCCTCCTTCTGTATCACCTCAGTCTTTGGGCCCAGAGTCACCAACTCCTGCTACAGCACCTCTGAGGGCTAATAACATCGGTAGTCAGGATTTACATCAATCCCCACGTGCTCTGATTTCCTGTAATGATCTCACCAATAGTTTCAAACTTGTTTCGTGGAATGTGGCAGGACTGCGAAATAAGCTTTTATTACCGGACTGGAATGAGTTTATTGATGGGTATGATATGTGTTTTTTTCAGGAAACTTGGTGTCTTGAACCCCTGTATAAGCCTGTTTTTTCTTGTTTTCATGTACCTGCTATCTCGGTTGGCCGAGGTCGACCCTCTGGAGGGCTTATGGCATGGGTAAGGATAGACCTTAACCTTGAGATTACTCACCACACGTGTCCAACACTAGATGTTATGAGACTTTTCATCAAGGGCATGAATGGCATTACCTCTTGGGAATTTGTTATTGTATACGCTAGAGGCACCCAAGTGGGGGCTAAATTCTCTACCATTTCTATTCTCTCTGATTTGCTGCAGCTGTGTCCTTCTGATTCCTTAGTTCTGGTTGCTGGTGACCTAAATTGCTCATTCGAGCCTCTGGCAGTAGATGACATCCTCGAAGTTAATGAGGAAGATGCCAGATGGGGCATCCCGTCTCTGTCACTTATGCCTGTCAAGAGATGGTCACCTGTTGTCATCCAATTGAACGCCCTAACGATAGAATCAGGTCTGAGAGCTGTAAATGGGCGCACTATCTCCGATGCTCATGGAGCAAACACATATAACAGGGTTTCCTGCAAAAGCAGAATTGACTATATAATGGTGGACAGGAGGGCATGGAAATTAGTGGAGGATATGGTTGTTATTCCATCAGTAGACAGTGACCATAACCCCCTGTCCCTCACAATGCTGGACCTGTGGCAGAGGAAGTAGCACACCCCTCCACTAGCTTGAGATTATTAACCAAGACAGTTGTTCCATCCAATTGCAATAGGTTTCTCAAATGGCCAAAGTTTATAATGAACGAGCAAAGACTGGGTGCATTGGAAGAAATTCTTAGTGAGCAGTCTCTAAGGCTCTCTGCAGCATGTAAGGATGTGGTTGGACCTGTGGCGGCAGAAACCATCTATGTCGATACGCTAGATCAGATCGGTGCCCTGTTTTCAGTCCCCAGAAAAAAGCGCCCGTTGAATGTCAAGCCAGCACAGAAGTGGTTTGATAGAGAATGCAGAATGAAAAAAAACAGTCTGATTCTTGCCATTAAATCTAACAATCCAGTTCTTATTCGGCAGGCAAGATTACACTATAGACAAGCCATCATAATAGCTAAGAGGGAGTGGGAAGAATCCCATTGGGATAGTCTTGGAGCAGCGAGTAAATCCAAAAATGGTGAGCTATTTAGGTCTTTAGTCAGAAGATCCAATGGCTGCGACCCAGATCGAGTCCCCAACCACAAAACGGATAGGGAGTGGTTTGAGCACTTCAAGAAATTGTACGGGGGTGATGAGCATTCGGGCACTCCATTGCCCTTTCATGGTACTATGGTTACTGAGTCTGCCCAGGTTCCATTTACGAGAGTAGACAAGAAAGAGGTGCTGGCTGCATTAACCAAGATCGTGCCCGCTAAGGCCCCGGGACAAGATGGTGTACCAGGTGACCTTTTCAAAGCTAACATTAAAGGCTGGGCCTCCTAAATGAAATGAAATGAAAAAGAAATTTATAAAGTGCTCTGTGGCCAAGCGGCTTACAAATGCCTTGTTGGAAGGCTCACTGGTCCCAAACTCTTGGAAGGGGGCCGAAGTGATCCCTATGTACAAGAAGGCCCAAGGGGGGACCCTGCCAACTATCGCCCAATAAGTCTTATAGATGCTGGGCAGAAATTGGTTGGCAGGGTTCTCTTGGAGAGGATCCTCTTGTGGGCGGATGAAAATAACATTATATCTCCCTTCCAGGCGGGCTTTAGGGCTTGCACAAACACGATAGACCAGGCATTTAGGCTTGTGCTCTTACACTGGAAGTTGGTTACCATTGGCAAAGGCGGTCTTTATTTGGCATTTATTGATCTGAAGACCGCCTTTGACCTTGTCCCCCGAGACCGCCTATGGCTGGTCTTGGAACAGATGGGGATTCCTTCGCCCATTCTGAACCTCTTGGCTCGTTTGCACGAAGGAAATTATGCCCGTATTAGATGGGGAGCACAGGAGCAAAAAACTGATAAAATCCCTGTGAATAGAGGGGTACGCCAGGGTTGTGTATTGGCTCCTACACTCTTCACGCTATTTGTGAATGGCATAGTCTCCTTTCTGCTTGAAATCAATGCTGATGCACCTGTCCTGGCGAGTGATAAAGTCCCCGCATTACTCTTTGCGGATGATACACTCCTAGTATCAAAAACTCCTGCAGGATTGCAGAAGCTGTTAGACCGCTTCTGTTTGTTTTGTAAGCTGAGGGGCCTGGCCATAAATACTTCCAAAACCAAGCTTCTTTATTTTAACCCGAGTAGATCGTCCAGATCTACCTTGTCTCTTGACAGGGTGTCTCTGGAACGTGTAAAAAAGTTTGACTACCTGGGGATTAGAATTTCTGATAAACTTAAACGGCACCCACATATTGATAAAATGGTGCTGAACCATAAGAGGGTGGTTGGAGTTCTGGGGAGGGAACATCGTGCCTCCACCTCTAAGCCCGTTGCTCCTGCCTTGGACATCTATGCTGCGAAAGCTGTAGGCAGCGCCCTCTATGGTGCGGAGCTTTGGGGCTTCGAATGTGTGGATGCCTTAGTTATCACAGAGAACAAGTTCTTTAGAGAGCTTGTTTCGCTCCCCAGGGTTACCCCAACCAAGCCACTTCTGAGCGATCTGGGTCGTCATTCCATCAAGGACCTAGTTACTTTGTGCCCTCCTTTATACTGGGCCCGACTATGGCGTACCCCGGAGCTCTCAAGGTAGGCAGACGGCTTAAAAGAGGTTATGAACCTTCAAGGAGCTCATAAAATTAGCTGGCTAGTTAATATAAAGAAGCTTTTGCTGGCAACGGGTCTTTTAACAGCTTGGGAGACTGGGGCACTGTTATCTAAGGCTGAAACTAAGCGGACCTACTGGGCATGGGTTGATGACCAAGAGCAGAGGGACCCAAACCAAGGTAGGCTAACCGAGGTATTCCGTCAGCACAAGCCCAAGCCTCGCCTGCAGCCCTACATAGATTTTATCATGAAGCCTAGAGACAGATCACTTTTTATGCAGGTCAGGGTGAGCACTCTTCCGCTCCGTGATCGTACCAGCAAGTGGAAGCCACCGCATTAAACTCCCACTGACTGTCCAACCTGTAAAGGTGTTATGTAAAATATTGCTCATGTGTTCTTTGTATGCCCAGCCTATACAAAACCTAGACTGAAATGGCTCAAACCTGTGTGTCTGTTGCTTGGAACCAGGGACCAATCGGTCGCACTCAGAATACTTAAGGCTGATGCTAGTACAACCCTAGTGTGTGGGGTGGCCACATTTTTAAGTTGGGCTTGGCTGATTAGGCTAAAGGCCATTCAATGAAATAAGCATAAGCAAAATATCTTTTTATATATCCATATATCCACAAAGCTGCTATAGTTTAATGCATTTTTAATTATTTATTGTAATATAAAAGGTTTTTATCTGCAATTTCTTTTAAATGTATTGCTAATGAACTGTGTTTTAATTGCAAATGTGCTTTTATGATATTATATATATCGAAATAAAGCTTTGATGATGGTTTGAAAGGATACTTCTGTTTGTGGCACATTCAATGCTGAAACCCACTAGTAGCATTTCAAGTACAGACCCTGGGTAGATATTATGCCATTTTACAAGGGACTTACCAGTACAAAAAATATGCCAATCAGGTATACACCAATTTCATCATGTTTAGGGAAGAAGCCCATGCACCTTAGCACTGGTTAGCAGTAGTTACATGCTCTGAGTCCTAAGACCAACTGTTAGACTAGGCATCTTTGGCATGGTTTCCCTGACTTTTTGCCTCCATCTCCTGTATTTTTTATGCTGTGCCGGATTCTGCTGTAGCTGGCTTAGATGTGTTTGACACTTTGCCACTGCTGATCAGTGTCAAAGTGCAAGAGTTCCCTGTGTAAATTGTGATCACAATTAGTTCTACCTGATTGGCATATTTGATTTACTGCTAGTCCCTAATAAAGTCCACTGAAGTGTGCCAGGGCCTGCAAATCAAATACTACTAGTGGGCCTGCAGCACTGCAGCACTGCAGCACTGCTTGTGCCACCCACATGAGTAGCCCTGAAAAGTTATCTCAGACCTGCAACTGTAGTGTCTGAGTACAGTTTTGAACTGCCATGTCGACTTGGCAAGTGAACTTGCCAGGCCCTAACCTACCCTTTTCGTACGTGTAAGCCACCCCTATGGTAGGCTCAAGGCACCCCCTGGGCAGGGTGCAGTGTATGTGAAAGGTAGGACAATGTCCTGATAGTGAAATACTGCCAATCTCGTTTTTCACTTTTCAAAGGCTATCTTGCATCATAGGATAGAATGGGAAATTCGTTGGAACATCTTACAAATATAACTTCCTTTTGGGACAAGATAGGGAAAGAAATTTTAGGTTCTCTGAACTCAGAATTTAATAACACATCTTTTAGTAAAGATGGTTTTTAAATTGTGTGTTTGAAAAGGCCACTTTTAGAACATAGGCATTTTCTTGTTTAATCATTCTGTGTGCCTCTGCCTGTTTGTGTATTGACAGTCTGGTTTTGGAGTGACAGGGGCAGGTCGATGTGCCTACACTGTAGACAGCCACTAGGGGGGTTGAGGTGTGCCTTGCCCTTCCTGGATGACTTGAAGCTGAGCTGGATAGACCTTGGCTGAATTTACAGTAGTGGGAGGAGATTTATTCGCACCTCAATAGGGCCTGTCTTCTATGCACAATGCTGTCTCTACCCCCTGTGGTCACACTGCACCAGTGAGGACAGAACTGGTTTGGACTGGGCTGAGGGACCCTCGCACAAACAGAAAAAATACATTTTGGGGAATAAGACTTAGAACCAAACCCCCTGAACTTTAGACTACTTCTGGAATCAAGAGGAACTTTGCTAAGGAGAAGAGATGGAAAAACTGGAGGAGAAGTACTGCCCCTTTGCTGTGTGATGGCTGGGGTTGGCCTGCAGTAGCTGTTTCTGCCAAGGAAAGGATGAGGACTTTGCTGTGTGCTGTGTCCCCCTGCTTGAAGAAGAACTCCAAGGGCTTGAGTAGAGCTTGCCTTCTGTTCTGAAGTTTCAGGGACCATAGGCGTCACCCCCAGTTCCCTGAACTTCCTTTCTGGGAGTTCTGACCTGTCAAGAGGTGCCTTTGACTGTATTGGGCCTCTGGGGGATGTACCTGCTGTTGGGAGCTGTAAAAGCAACTCATCTACAAGAAAATCGACACATTATTCTTCTTGCAGCTTTTTTCCGAACACAGCACCACTGTGCAAGAAGAATCTCCATGCATCACCACGCTGCTGCCGAAACCAACGCGGTGCCTGTTGCAAGTACTGATGCATCTAGGGAATGCGGCTGAAGAAACTGATGCCACGCTGCTTGACGCTGCTGCATCGATCGCCGATGCATCCCAGATTTCCACGCATCGTACCTGTGCATCAAGTTTTCCCGATGCATCGCCCATGGACCAGAATTGTCTTGGAGTTGTTGCATTACTTACCCCTACTGCCCGGACATGACGCATCACTTCTCCTGCATGCAGCAGAACTATCGCAACGCCTCCCCATGGTCCAAGGAACAGACGCATCTCTTTATGATCTCTGCGCTTCGCATCTCCGCATCTGTATGGCCTCGTGAATTTTGTCGTAACTACCGGTACTTTGAGGGAAATCACGCATCCATAGTTTTCTATGGACCAAATTGTTTTAAACCTTTAAACATCATTTTCCTAATACTTGTATGTTGGATCTTTGTTGTTTTGGTCTTCTTGAGTTTTGATAAAGATACTTTATTTTTGTAAAAAAGGGTGTGGTGTCCATTTCTGGTATTATCACTGTATTACTGTGTGTCTTGAGTACAAATACTTTACACATTGCCTTTGGGTAAATCTGTCTGCTTGTGCCAAGCTACCCAGGGGGTTGGCACGGCTTATCTTAAGTGTGTATCCCCTTCCCCTGACTAGAAGCAAGGGTCCCTATTTGGACAAAGGTACCCGCCTTTGCAACCTTCATGGAGTATACTAACCTTTACACTTTTGTCACCTCCCCTGCTAACTGAAGAGATGTGGATCCTTACTTACCACTTCAAGATGGCCGATTTACTGATTTTCATGATACTCATTGTTCTAACTATTTTTCTTCGTCCATGTTTTTACCTCAAAGATTAACGTTACCTTTTTGAATGTTATCTGCTGCCCTAATTGCACTTCCGCATAAGCGTGATATGTCTACATCAGTGAATAGGATGGGTACAGTATTGTGAGGTACTCTTATCCTGCAGTATAATGGTGAGATACATACTCTTTAGCGAGATATGTGAATTCTGTATTTATTATGACTAGCAGGTGTACGTACTAAGAAATTAATACATATAAGTTTATATATATATATAAATATATATATTTCCTCCCAAAGTGCCCCAGCTTTTCAAGAGGTCACACGCATTACTCTGCCCTCCGGCTCTGTAAAAGCAGCCTGCTTTCAAGCTCCACAGTCTGTTTCAAATAGCCAACGCGTTTCACGGCTTCCTCGCCGCTTCTTCATGGGCTCGCAGCAACAAGGCACTCAGCTCGCCCCTGATTGGTTTACATTTTATTTGATTGACATGCTCGCATTTGATTGGCGACATATTGCAAACATTATTCTGGTGCATGTTGGACTATTGAGTCTGTTCAGGGGTCAGTTCAATGCTTTGTAGTCATTTCTGCAACATTATTCCTTTTAGTAAGGTTAGAAGCTTTCAGGCAGGTTCCATTATTGCATAAAGAGCAACGTGCTTTTCATTTCCGAATAGTTCGACAATCAGCATCACCCTGCAGGCTCTCAATTCATTACCTGCAGGGGACGGTGCTCCTCTTCACGGCAGGACGGCTGTGTAAACAATTCCTCCCAAAGTGCCCCAGCTTTTCAAGAGGTCACACGCATTACTCTGCCCTCCGGCTCTGTAAAAGCAGCCTGCTTTCAAGCTCCACAGTCTGTTTCAAATAGCCAACGCGTTTCACGGCTTCCTCGCCGCTTCTTCATGGGCTTGCAGCAACAAGGCACTCAGCTCGCCCCTGATTGGTTTACACTTTATTTGATTGACATGCTCGCATTTGATTGGCGACATATTGCAAACATTATTCTGGTGCATGTTGGACTATTGAGTCTGTTCAGGGGTCAGTTCAATGCTTTGTAGTCATTTCTGCAACATTATTCCTTTTAGTAAGGTTAGAAGCTTTCAGGCAGGTTCCATTATTGCATAAAGAGCAACGTGCTTTTCATTTCCGAATAGTTCGACAATCAGCATCACCCTGCAGGCTCTCAATTCATTACCTGCAGGGGACGGTGCTCCTCTTCACGGCAGGACGGCCGTGTAAACAATTCCTCCCAAAGTGCCCCAGCTTTTCAAGAGGTCACACGCATTACTCTGCCCTCTGGCTCTGTAAAAGCAGCCTGCTTTCAAGCTCCACGGTCTGTTTCAAATAGCCAACGCGTTTCACGGCTTCCTCGCCGCTTCTTCATGGGCTCGCAGCAACAAGGCACTCAGCTCGCCCCTGATTGGTTTACACTTTATTTGATTGACATGCTCGCATTTGATTGGCGACATATTGCAAACATTATTCTGGTGCATGTTGGACTATTGAGTCTGTTCAGGGGTCAGTTCAATGCTTTGTAGTCATTTCTGCAACATTATTCCTTTTAGTAAGGTTAGAAGCTTTCAGGCAGGTTCCATTATTGCATAAAGAGCAACGTGCTTTTCATTTCCGGATAGTTCGACAATCAGCATCACCCTGCAGGCTCTCAATTCATTACCTGCAGGGGACGGTGCTCCTCTTCACGGCAGGACGGCCGTGTAAACAATTCCTCCCAAAGTGCCCCAGCTTTTCAAGAGGTCACACGCATTACTCTGCCCTCCGGCTCTGTAAAAGCAGCCTGCTTTCAAGCTCCACAGTCTGTTTCAAATAGCCAACGTGTTTCACGGCTTCCTCGCCGCTTCTTCATGGGCTCGCAGCAACAAGGCACTCAGCTCGCCCCTGATTGGTTTACACTTTATTTGATTGACATGCTCGCATTTGATTGGCGACATATTGCAAACATTATTCTGGTGCATGTTGGACTATTGAGTCTGTTCAGGGGTCAGTTCAATGCTTTGTAGTCATTTCTGCAACATTATTCCTTTTAGTAAGGTTAGAAGCTTTCAGGCAGGATCCATTATTGCATAAAGAGCAACGTGCTTTTCATTTCCGAATAGTTCGACAATCAGCATCACCCTGCAGGCTCTCAATTCATTACCTGCAGGGGACGGTGCTCCTCTTCACGGCAGGACGGCCGTGTAAACAATTCCTCCCAAAGTGCCCCAGCTTTTCAAGAGGTCACACGCATTACTCTGCCCTCCAGCTCTGTAAAAGCAGCCTGCTTTCAAGCTCCACAGTCTGTTTCAAATAGCCAACGCGTTTCACGGCTTCCTCGCCGCTTCTTCATGGGCTCGCAGCAACAAGGCACTCAGCTCGCCCCTGATTGGTTTACACTTTATTTGATTGACATGCTCGCATTTGATTGGCGACATATTGCAAACATTATTCTGGTGCATGTTGGACTATTGGGTCTGTTCAGGGGTCAGTTCAATGCTTTGTAGTCATTTCTGCAACATTATTCCTTTTAGTAAGGATAGAAGCTTTCAGGCAGGTTCCATTATTGCATAAAGAGCAACGTGCTTTTCATTTCCGAATAGTTCGACAATCAGCATCACCCTGCAGGCTCTCAATTCATTACCTGCAGGGGACGGTGCTCCTCTTCACGGCAGGAGGGCCGTGTAAACAATTCCTCCCAAAGTGCCCCAGCTTTTCAAGAGGTCACACGCATTACTCTGCCCTCCGGCTCTGTAAAAGCAGCCTGCTTTCAAGCTCCACAGTCTGTTTCAAATAGCCAACGCGTTTCACGGCTTCCTCGCCGCTTCTTCATGGGCTCGCAGCAACAAGGCACTCAGCTCGCCCCTGATTGGTTTACACTTTATTTGATTGACATGCTCGCATTTGATTGGCGACATATTGCAAACATTATTCTGGTGCATGTTGGACTATTGAGTCTGTTCAGGGGTCAGTTCAATGCTTTGTAGTCATTTCTGCAACATTATTCCTTTTAGTAAGGTTAGAAGCTTTCAGGCAGGTTCCATTATTGCATAAAGAGCAATGTCCTTTTCATTTCCGAATAGTTCGACAATCAGCATCACCCTGCAGGCTCTCAATTCATTACCTGCAGGGGACGGTGCTCCTCTTCACGGCAGGACGGCCGTGTAAACAATTCCTCCCAAAGTGCCCCAGCTTTTCAAGAGGTCACACGCATTACTCTGCCCTCCGGCTCTGTAAAAGCAGCCTGCTTTCAAGCTCCACAGTCTGTTTCAAATAGCCAACGCGTTTCACGGCTTCCTCGCCGCTTCTTCATGGGCTCGCAGCAACAAGGCACTCAGCTCGCCCCTGATTGGTTTACACTTTATTTGATTGACATGCTCGCATTTGATTGGCGACATATTGCAAACATTATTCTGGTGCATGTTGGACTATTGAGTCTGTTCAGGGGTCAGTTCAATGCTTTGTAGTCATTTCTGCAACATTATTCCTTTTAGTAAGGTTAGAAGCTTTCAGGCAGGTTCCATTATTGCATAAAGAGCAACGTGCTTTTCATTTCCGAATAGTTCGACAATCAGCATCACCCTGCAGGCTCTCAATTCATTACCTGCAGGGGACGGTGCTCCTCTTCACGGCAGGACGGCCGTGTAAACAATTCCTCCCAAAGTGCCCCAGCTTTTCAAGAGGTCACACGCATTACTCTGCCCTCCGGCTCTGTAAAAGCAGCCTGCTTTCAAGCTCCACAGTCTGTTTCAAATAGCCAACGCGTTTCACGGCTTCCTCGCCGCTTCTTCATGGGCTCGCAGCAACAAGGCACTCAGCTCGCCCTGATTGGTTTACACTTTATTTGATTGACATGCTCGCATTTGATTGGCGACATATTGCAAACATTATTCTGGTGCATGTTGGACTATTGAGTCTGTTCAGGGGTCAGTTCAATGCTTTGTAGTCATTTCTGCAACATTATTCCTTTTAGTAAGGTTAGAAGCTTTCAGGCAGGTTCCATTATTGCATAAAGAGCAACGTGCTTTTCATTTCCGAATAGTTCGACAATCAGCATCACCCTGCAGGCTCTCAATTCATTACCTGCAGGGGACGGTGATCCTCTTCACGGCAGGACGGCCGTGTAAACAATTCCTCCCAAAGTGCCCCAGCTTTTCAAGAGGTCACACGCATTACTCTGCCCTCCGGCTCTGTAAAAGCAGCCTGCTTTCAAGCTCCACAGTCTGTTTCAAATAGCCAACGCGCTTCACGGCTTCCTCGCCGCTTCTTCATGGGCTCGCAGCAACAAGGCACTCAGCTCGCCCCTGATTGGTTTACACTTTATTTGATTGACATGCTCGAATTTGATTGGCGACATATTGCAAACATTATTTTGGTGCATGTTGGACTATTGAGTCTGTTCAGGGGTCAGTTCAATGCTTTGTAGTCATTTCTGCAACATTATTCCTTTTAGTAAGGTTAGAAGCTTTCAGGCAGGTTCCATTATTGCATAAAGAGCAACGTGCTTATATATATACCCCAGGGTGTGATCGCAGAATAAATTTCACTTTAAATGCAGTTTGGGCCTCGACTTGTTGTCTTTTAAACTCATTGAGACGACGTTCTTGTTGAATTTTTGGGGGTAAGGCGAAACCCCGTCGAGGCCCGCCATCAGAAGAGGCGCGGGCTCATTTTCGTCAATCGGATGGTATATATATATATATATATATATATATATATATATATATATATATATATATATATATATATATGATATGTTGAAATCTGAATTTTATGGAGAGATATATTAGTTTGGGCTGAATACCTATATACTAAATTTACAAGGTAAAGATGGTGTGCATATTTGTGGATGCATGCCACGTGATTGGTTTCCCGGCATATAATGAGCAAGCAAGATTGAGTGGGTGGTCCACACCAGAAATACTTTGGCTTACTCGCCTTGCGTCCACTTGTTGCTTTGGTAGGTGGTCATGTTGTTTTTATGTTCTATTTTACATGAATTTTGTGATCTTCAGATTCAAATTTATGGTGATGGAGGACGATACTGTTTAGGTTCCCTGTTCTTTACTGAGTTACTTGTGTTCTGACATATTTTTACTAGAAACTATTTATACAGGAGTGCGTGAAAGTATTGTTGCCCTGATTGAGCGTTTGGAGCCGTTTTGGTTGACGGTGACTCCGACTAAGTTGTTGGATGTTGGAGCTTTTGTACACTTTTGTGTGCCTGTTTATAGGTGTGTGACTTAAAAAACGTGATCTTGATGTTGCTGATCGCAAACAAGGAAAAAGTCTCACCGGATGTCATTTTGCTCGCTCCCAGTCGCCAACTTGATGTTGTGGACCGCGAACAAGCAAAAAATGACCGCTACTCATGTTTGCACTGTGCTACGTGCAATTTGGGTAGGGCGAAGTACAGCAAACTTTGCAAACTACGCAAGCGTAGCGTGGTACTTTGCCCAGTTTTACTTGTTAATAAAGGTTGTAATTTATGGACACACTTCCCTTAGGCTCAAACACTGTACCCAAAATTTCCGAGGTGCTGATTTCAGACGCCCAAGAATTTGCGGGGGCAATTAGCGATGTCCCATCATATGTGCTCCATGGAAGACAATGGGCAAGGAGACAAGGCTTCAACTGTGCACTCCACCGAAGGAGGAGCTGGCGTGCTTATAGCAGGCCCTGAGACACAGTGATAGTCCACACGCACACTATAGCCTGAGGGAGAATCTACGTTGCTGTTGAGGTGGAAGTGGTCAACAAACTGCTGGGGAGCATCAGCTGGCTTTTCAATTCCGAATGATTGATTAGTTCTCCATAGAGTGCCTCGCTTTGCTTGGAATGCAGCCCAACCTGACATATACACTCATCTGCTCTAGATGGTACCATACATCATTCAGAAAGGAGCGTACTCGTGACGCAACATCTAAAATATCCACGTTGTGATACCTACCTTCTGCCTGGAGAAGTGAAGTACTCAGCATAGAGGAACGTACATTATCAAGACCATGGGTAAGACGGACAGAAATCAGCCAAAAATTACTTTTGAACAGGCCAAAAAACAACCAGATCAAGGGGTGGAAGACCAACAGTCAGTACAACCGGGATCTAGTGCAACTGGTGGAGTCACAAATGATGATGTGCAACTCATGTTCTCCACGATCCAAGCAGCCCTAACTAACATCGACGGGAAAACAGACACTCTCACATATCGAGTTGATCGGATGTCTGAGCGCCTGGGAAAACACACGGAAAGATTTGATTTGGCGGAGCATTGTCTATATCTGAAGCTGAAGATAGCAAAATGCAGATGGAAACTAAGCAAGAGAAATTGGATAAACACCTTGCATCCCTAATGGCGAAAGTGGAGGATTTGGAAGCGAGGTCCCGTAGAAACAATATCTGCCTGACGGGCATATCGAAACCACAAACACAGGTCCTATGGAGCGCTACGTTGAACAGCTACTCATTTCATTATTGGGCAGGGAGACGTTCTCTGAAGTTGTTATTGTCGAGAGAGCTCACAGATCGTTAGCGCCACCACCTGGATCTAGACCAAGACCGATAATAGCCAGGATATTAAATTACAGAGACCGAGATGCAGAACTTCGGAAACCTGGAGAGCTGGGTAAGCTAAGTCATGAAGGTATGGATATCACCCTTTATCCTGACATTACAGTGTCTGTCCAAGAAGCAAGGAAGAAAGTCGGGCCTGCAAAAGAAAAACTTTGGGACTTAAGTATACCATACGCTATGCTATACCCTGCCAGACTCCGAGTTCCTGATGAAGGGAAGACAGGGATTTACAATGAGCCAAAAGATATACTGAAGTTCTTCCAACAGAAAGGTCAACATAGCATGCGCAGAAAATACCCAAGAGGAGAATTGGAGGAACAGGCAATCACTTCAGACGTGGAATAAAAACTTGAAAACTGCTGCAGATACTCTTCATGCTTGACATCCTGTAAAATGTAAGCACAGAGAACTACTTGGACTAGCGGCTGCTACGCCCAACAGAGTTGCTGCTCCTGAAATACGGAAGATGCACAAACGCTATTGGACAATAAAGAAAGACGAACACAGGCGGCAACCGAAAGACGTGGAATTATCCTGATTAACAGTTCGAGAAACACATGCTGCTGGGAGCAGATAAGTTGAAACATTACGCTTGGGAGTACTCCACAAGCGTAATTCATAGATAGTGTATAATGGGTTGTTGTTGGGTTTTTGGTTCCTATGCACTCTTTCTATTATTGGTGAATGTCTTTCTAGCTGCAAGTTACAGATATGGTGTGCTATGCTGTGTTTTAAGCTAGTGTCGAAATGGCGTCCACCCATGTGGGATATCCACAAAATATTGGGGTGGCAGCTCCCGCCCACTCGTGTGCACCACACAAGTTTGTTTTTGGTCACTAAGGTAGGGGGGAGAGACGGGTTCTATGTTAAAATTGTTGGGAATTGTCTCCGCTACTTGGGAAGGGGCGGAGTGGAAGGGGGTGGGAAGGGGGCAGGAAAAAAACTCTGGTCAGCTTTGAGGAAATAGTCCTTCATCTCTATAACTGCACACTTTGTAAGTGGCGGCAGTAGTTTCAATATATAACAGACCACACGCATGGTTGACACTCACTCACATACCCGAAAACTGACGTTCATAATCTGGAATGTTCGCGGACTCCAAAATCCGCAGAAAATACATAAGGTACTGGCATATTTAAACAGACATGGTATAGATGTTTCCTGTTTACAGGAAACACATCTTATGTCCCAAACTGAAGGACGGATAGGCACAAGAGTGGGCATCCTCCTTCTCTATATATGCCAGGGGTGTATTGCTTTTGGTTAGGCGCAGAACCCCATTTCAGCCATTTTCATGTCATTAAAGATGACCAAGGATGTTATATTATAGTACAGGGGAATTTTAGGGGGGCAATCTTGAGGATACTCAAGTCAGACGGCCCAAATAAAGACAACCCCAGTTTTAATGCTAGCATATGGTCTAAACTGCGGGATTTACCGACCACGACAATATTATGGGGGGGGAGATTTTAATACATGTCTGGATCTGGCCCTCGATAGGTCCACTGGGAATAAAAGATACAGTAACCATGCTTCAAAAGTGCTTAAAGAGGGAATGGAGATGAGGACGATGTCTGATATATGGAAGGTGAGACAACCAGAGCATAAAGAAGGCACAAGTACTTCAACGACACACAATACATGGTTAAGAATAGGCTATTGGTTGGTCACACAGGATGGTAGTACGTGGACAAAGAGCACTTGCCCAGAACATTATCAGATTATGCTCCTGCCCTGCCTGTCGCTGGAGGTCCCCACATCCCCACATACATACCAAGACAGTTCACATGGAGACTTCAGGGAAGCACCCTCTTAGATCCAGTATTCTGTAGTGAACAACACCAGGCAATAGAGGACTACTTTGAATTAACTCTGGGTCGCTGGATAGCACAAGGACACTGTGGGTGGCCTTTAAGGTCACTATCAGGGGTCACTGTATTAGTAAACAGGCTGGGATTCTGAAAGACATTCAACAACAATTAACAATGATAGAAAGAGATATTAAACAACTTGAAACGGAATATATACAAACGCAAAATCCCACATTATTAGCAGCCATAAGGGGGAGAATGAATAATTATCAAAAATATGCTGCTGATGAGATAAAATATAAATCACATAGGTACACAGCGTGCAATTACGGAGAGGGGGGTAGGCCGGGGAGAGCGTTATCGAATAATGTCAGACCGGCACCAAGAGCCTCGTCGATCTTAGTCTGCTTTAAGGACTACTATCACCAACTTTACACAACAAGAGCTAATGCAACACCAATGGGCATTGACCAATATTTGGATGATGTGGCTCTTGTGTGGCTATCTGACAAAAAGCGCACATTTTTTGCATCATGTCACAAAAGACGAAATTATAGAAGCAATCAATTCTTCACCAAACAACAAAGCTCTGGGTCTGGACGGGTTACTCGGAGAATTCTACAGAGAATACCGGGACCTATTGATATCGCATTTAGCAGAAATGTATGAAGAGGCATATGAGGAAGGTAAACACCCGACTTCGCTAAGAGAAGCACTTTTAATACAGCTCCCCAAACCTGAAAACAACTTAACTAAATGTGATTCCTATGGGCCCTTATCTTTGATAAATATGGATGTTAAGATATTATCAAAAATTATAGCAACACGAATTCAGCTCATATTGGGAAAGTTGATTCTGCCAGATCAAGCCGGCTTTGTCCCGACACGATCTACCACTCAGAATATATGCACCATCTTTGCACTGTACCATCATCTAGACCTGGATCTACCGGCTGCCGCAGCCTTATTAGATGCGGCGAAAGCCTTTGACTCTGTGAAATGAGTATTTATGTTCACAGTGCTACGCAGAATGGCTTTCCGGAGCCATTTCTGAGATGGAACGAACTTCTGGACACAAACCCCACTGCCAGAGTCAGAATTAATGGGCACACGTCCACTTCCATTAGTATAAACAGAGGGACGAGACAAAGCTGCCCGCTTTTACCCATTTTGTTCACATTGATTTTTGAACCATTAGCTTGATAAATCCGCCAATGACATTCCGAGAATGCATTAGAGTTTCATCTTCCACCGGGAAACGGCCACTACAACGAGGCCGTTTCCACGAAAACCTTAACCACGCATGCATTACACCGCATACGTGGTTACAACGAAAGCCTTTACCACGCATGCCTTTACTACGAGTTACGTAGTAAAGGCATGTGTGGTAAAGGGTACAATTAAAAAAGGGGGTGTTAGGGGGGGAATCCCCCCCACAAAAAAACCTAAAACTAACCTCAAGTCGAAATGGGCTGGCAATCGGCGTTGTATAAGAGGAAACGGAAAAATAAACCGCTTCCTCTTTACGACGTATGACGTCACCACGGACAAATACGTGGAGAAGGATTAGCGTGGAACTACCATTCCGTTGTAACGCATGCGTGGTAAAGGCATGCGTTACAACGGAGATCGTTGTAAGAACATACAACCCTTCCACCCCTCCGCATTTCACTATACGCTGATGATAGGTGCTATTTACTCGCTATCCAGACACTCATTTAAATGAACTTATCAGAGAATACATACGTTTAAAACAGTACTCGGGACTCTGGATAAACTGGGACAACGTAGCCCAATTTAGAGTATACATTGAAATGGCAAACTGACCCGGTCAAGTATCTGGGCATATGGATACACCGGGATCCAGAACTAGTGGTACGGGAAAAATACGGCAGACCGCTGACGAAATTTGAGGAACAGATAGATCGCTGGATACAGATGCCTCTTTCGCTAGCTGATAGAATAGCTTTACAAAAGATAATAGTCTTGCCCAAATTTTGATATTTATTTATGAGTATTCCGATCTGGGTCACGCAGACAATGTTCTCTAAATTGAGGTCGGCCATGCAAAGGTTATCATGGGCGGGGAAGCAGGCCAGAATAGGCTGGAGAAAATTAACGAAACTGTATCACAAAGGGGGCATCGGAGCACCAGATTTGCAATTATATTTTTATTGCGCTCAAGCACAACATGCACATTACTGGCTCAATCTGCATGCGTTCATACCACACGTAGCAGTTAAAAGAGATAGTGTACAACCAACCCCACTGATAGCTTATGTATCAGATCCAAAGTCTTTTACCCACAAAGATACGATTCAAACTGTACACTGCACTTCAAGAGCAGAGCATATGCTAGCACATAGCGCGCAGAAACTCCCCATTTACGCCCCATCTCTCCCTATAGCTCATCACCCGCAAATATCAGTTGCGCACAAGAATTTGTTTTTACTGCTGATGTAGGAGATGAAACTGTACACTATAGGTGATATATTCCCACAAGGCAAATTCGTTCCGAGGGAGGACCTATCATTAAGTGCACACCATACACCTATGAAGCTGTTTGCATACTTACTGCTGCACATGGTGCTCAGGGAGCTGTATGTATAATTTCCGGGGGAACCGCCAAATTTGAAAGCACTGCAGCTTTTATTAACAGCACCTACTTGTCAAAATGTAGTTATACGCTTATACAACACGTCACAGGCAGTGAGGTAGTGAACAAATCACTCAAACGGTGGGAAGCTCTAATAGGAGATGCCATAGATGACAATTATTGGGAATATAGTTGCACGCAGTTGCAACGGATGACATCCAACTACAATTTACCTTTCATTCACTTTAAATTCTCACATCAAATGTATTATACTCAGACTCAGTTACACAAATATGGACTTTGATCACACGGCAAATGCCAAAGAAGTGAGGCATTAAATGCAGATTTCTTGCCCGTGGCCTGGGTGTGCCCCCAGATCCTTAAGTATTGGCAAGAAATTATGGGAGCATTTACGATTATGCTGACTGAACTGATACCAAATGCCTACTGGGTATATATAAAGTTAAACCAGCCAAAAAAAGAAGTTCTTAGCTGTTGCACTATTGCTTTCCAAAATGTAGTGTTGCAATCCGATGGGGTGGCAAACGTCCCCCTAGGTTTAAAGACTGGCTTACTGACAGTGGCGGCTGGTGACATTTGAAAGTAGTGGGGCGAAGAGTTACTGTCATACTAAAATTAAAGAATTGCGGGTACTCAATGTGTTTATGGGCTTTCAATTATCCATTTATTAACAACATAACTCTGCATGCATTAGCCCCACACTCCGGTCTGTCTCTTGTACAGTTTTATATCGATTCGTTTGCACAGTTCACACGCTGCTGCTGAAGGACTGGGTTCTTTTGGACCCAGCGGTGCCAGGGCACAACACCTGATACCTTCGTGGGTAACCTGCTCCGGCGTACAAGTCACAGAGACACGGGACACTTCCTTCGGCGTCAAAGAGTCAAGGTTTATTTACTGCAGGGAACACAGAAGTCACAGGAAGTACATCGAGTGTAGTTCGGGGAGACTGCTTCAAATTGTATTTGTGGATCGCTCCTTTTATACAGTTTTTACCCATAGGATAACATGATACACAATAGTTTACAACCTGGTTCCCACAAGTCGCTCTCAGAGGGGTCGCTTTGGTCGCTTTGAAACACACAAGGTCCGGAACATAAGTGCGGAAACATTTGGCGGTTCCCAACTGTAAAAACCCATCTTCCCATCATTAGCAAATTCCAATCAGCAGTAAAGTAGATCGAAAATAGGAACGAAGACAGGTGCAGAGGAAGACGGAGACAGTAGGGAGATCGGAAAGGGTGTAAAAAGGGGAGGTATCGAGAAGCACGAGATACAGGCATCAAAGGGACGTGCCTAATGAGATGCACGGCTAAGACAATAAGTCCGTGCGGCAAGATGAGCCTCAAGCGGCGTCATCTGCCTTACAGCAGCAACCCCCTCGTCATAAAGACACTTTCAAAGGACATGTGTCTTCCGCAAATATCTTGGGAGTCCCAGGGTCGCGAAGCGGACAGCGTCCGTTCGCTGGCTACTTGAGGGCAAGAGACAAAATGGATGCCGTATCTAAGATGGAACCCGTGGGTACAGATGAGAAACCCACGCAACAAACGAACGGTTTAAGTTAGCACAGCGAAACTGCGCACACTTACTAAACTCGTCATTTGCGGTTCATAGATACTAGACTCGACCATATTCGTGCGAGTCGAAAACACCACTTACAATTGTCACGGAACCTCAGACGCTCCTTTTGCCCTCATGTAGGCAAGCACTAGTCGGAATCATATTCGATATTCATCAGACCATCAAGATGTCGTTGTAGCATAGCTCTGTCCGATCGAGTCCCCTTGGTAACAGATGGTTGTCTCATACACGTTGTAGCACAGAGGCCACATAAGGCAGGACCACACTGCACACAAAGGCAACACGTGAACAGGAACACTACCACAACCCCGATGATCGTCAGAATCTTCCAACCCCAAGTCGACACCAGGCCCCAAAACCAACCAAGTAGCGTCCAATCCCCTACATCCACGTGTATGGATTCGGAGATCTTATGCAACTTTGAGATGGCTTGATAGACAGTAGGAGCATTATCTGGAATGAAAATGCAACAGCTCGAATGGATCACCTTACATACCCCACCGCGATCTGCTAAGACAACATCTAAAACCATACGGTTTTGTAATGTCATAAGTCTCTCCGCCTGAAGTTCTGTGGTGATATTACCAAGGGCACTGGCAGTAATATTAGCTGTCGATTCTACCACCCGAGTCAAATGTCTCAGGTTCCTACTATTAACCATAGGTCCCCAAAACGGGAGGAAACCCTTGAAAAAGTCTCCTGCCTCTTGACCGGCAGTATCCTCTTCGCTAATTACGCCTCGTACAACTCTAGTCTTATGATAATCGGCATCTACAGTAAACGTCGGAGGCAACAGATTTGCAACGAAACATGAGCCCATGAAGTCTGCGGGCAACCATGTGTATGCACGATCATGACAGATAAAGTAGGTACCCTTGGCAGCCAGAAACACAGGGGACGGGGACATTGGCAGAACGTAACTTTCAGTGCAAGCACTTACTCCAAGTGAGGCTTGCGAGCCACGACCCACAAGACAAAGATTACCAGTGTGGGGTACGACCCATATTGGAGACGAGCTTTTAAGCTGCTTTTCATTAGTGAACATACTATATTCCCCTCTACTTAGGACCCTATAGGCCTGTACCTCTTCTTTAGGGATAAGAAAAGGATCATGGATCTCATCTTCCATATCCTCTATAGCCATCGATAGCAGCCTCTGATACGAGGTAGGACCAGAGTTGGGGGAACGTTGTTCTTGAGTGGGGTGGAAACCCAGTGCGCTTCGAAACATTGTTTGGAATGCTCGAGCTGACCCTTGGGAACTATATGGTAACACCAGATATGGAATTCCCTTACCCGTAGTATGTGGCATCAACCCACACACCCAACAATTAGTAGTGTTAACCACTAACTGATGCTGATGGAGGAGCTGGATAAAGGAATTGTTGCGGAATTCTACACGTCTAGCCTGTTCGTGTTCTGGTAACATATGAAAGGAATGGAGAGAAGCAGTAGTAGAAGTAAGGTTAGGGTAAGAAGTAGGAGTAGGAGTAGGAGGTAAGAAGTAAGACATAATGTAATACACCCCACCCGCCAAAAATGCAGAAGCAGTCAAAAACAAAACAAACAATTGGGATACAAAACATTTCGTACGGCTAAGTTTCTGCAGCTTGACTCTATACGCCTGAGCTCCTTCCAAATCATTCAGCTTCGAAAATGCCATTTCCCTACGACCGTCCGCAACGTTTCTTGACGCACTTCGTTCTGTGCAGCAATAGTCAATCCCCAGGAGTTCCTAGGAACCGACGGCCTTTAACCTAGCGTCAAGACCTACTGTCCAGAAGGAAGTACGCGCGCGGCCCTACGGCCCTCAATACACAATATGTATTTATTTAGCACAATATTTCTCAGCTGTGGAAGGAAAAAGATACAAGGAAGAAGCTTGATATATATATATATACAAAACAATTCAATGATACGATTGTTCAAAATTGATCATGGGAAACGAGGATATTGCAGTTATCAATCTCAGCACGTCCACCAAGAGAGAAACCGAAAAGGTCCCTGCTCTCTTCGGCAATCGGGATGCTGAAAAATGCGTTTTTCAAATCAATCACCGAAAACCATGAAGCAGTAGCTGGAATCAGAGTCAGTAGCGCCGTGATGTCAGGCACAACAGGGAATTGAGGAACCACAATTTTATTTACCTCCCGTAAATCGATAACAAAACGATAAACAGGCGGTTTGGTAGGATCAGTACGTTTAAGAATGGGCAGTACAGGACTATTGCACACGTTTCCCCGAGTCTCCTCAATAACATCTTTCTCGATCAAGTCATAGATGATCGCTAACAAAGCTCGTTCACCATCAAGGGAGATACGGTATTGGGGAATACGTGGCAATCGCACATTAGATTTCAACTGAACAACATAAGGGGAGATATCAAGTAGGCCCACATCATTTGGACCCGTCGCCCACAAAGACGCAGGAAGAGAATCCAATTCCGGTGGAAGCTTGTTGAGAGACAAGTACATGGGAGAGACTACTCTCTCTCCTAACGTAAGCTTTACACCCGCAGGAGAACAATACAAAGTTGCATACAAACGTTTAAGCAAATCCAGACCCAAAAGATTTTCGCCACAACCAGTAGACAGAATCAATGGAGCTTCGAGCTCACGAGGCCCAATTTTAAGGGGCAAAGGGCACGAAACTGGATTGCTAACGGGGGCGCCAGAGAATCCAACGGAAACATTTGTTAAGCCAGACAAAGGTGCGCCAGGGAGTTTCGAATGCATGATAGAACTTTTCGCTGCACCAGTGTCCAACAGAAAAGGCTCAACGACGCCCGATGTAGCAACTGCGACGTAAGGCCCTCTCTGATCAACCGGAACTGATACCACTCCCTCTCCTTGTCTTTGGCTGTCCTAGTAATTACTATCGTCAGTTCCCTGATCGACGTAATAATCGTCTACATTGTACTGCGCAGATCGTCCTTGCGATGATCCACGTTGATCAAAACAGTTATTAGAATTTGAGGATTGGTCAGAGCGATCATTCTGAGCACCACGACCTCTACCACGTGATGCGTGCTGTGCACCACCACGGCCTCCTCTAGACGAATTACCACCACTTCGGTCATTTAAAGCAGGACAATTGAATTTAATGTGTCCCTCCTGTCTACAATAAGCACATTGGTTGTACCCTAATGAAGATCTTGGGAAAGAGGAATCATTACGCGGCTGCGATCTATTCGATTGTGGCTGTGATCTATTCTGCTGAGGCGCATTCTGATTAGAACGCGGCGGATACGCTTGCTGTAACAACACTTTAGTTTTTAGCTCTTTCGTTTTTTTATCGGCACGGTCATTTTCCTCTTTTTCTCTATTTTCGTAATATTGTGCCGTAGCCAATATCTGAGCTGAGGTAGAAACGGCCCACGCACTCTCTGAATTCTTTAATTTATTGCTCAAGTCGGGCAATAAGTTTGACACAAATTTATCCACAAACAACCTCTGTCCACCCTCAGTACCCATATCCTGGCCACTATGATCAACGAATGCTTCCTCGAACCTCGTAAAGAAGTCCGAGACACTCTCATCCTTCTTTTGCTTACAGGCTGACAACTTGTCCCAATTTACCTTCATAGCTGGCATAAGCGTTTTCATTAATGTAATGATTCGCTGAGGAAGTTCAGCAATCAACTGATCGGGTTTAGTAGCAGCCACTTGTCCAGCGTCTGCCGCTGTAATGGCATTCCAATCACCACCTAATTCATTTGCGTGGTCTTGGTGACGGATCTTAGCCCATACCGGTTGCGGTACGATATTACCAAACAACATGTCGATATCGGCAAGATTCATTATCGTAGCGTCTACAAGCTGCGATAATTCCTTGTAATACCCTGCAGGATTTTTACGAGGATCGGGCAAAGTTTGTTTCACCTGAAGCACTTCCGATCGTTTCCACGGGAGGTGTATCCACACTCTCTGGAAATGTGCCGGAACTGGCTGGGCAGCATTAGTATTATCAGCTGGTATCCAAACTGGCGGAACTTCACGCATAGGATATTGGCCAGACTCGGTTTGTTTTTCAATGTCCTCAACGAACAATGCATGAGGAATGGGAGCGGGACGAAGAGATAGCAAGTGCTCAACAGCACGTCGAACATTAGTGTCGACTATCAGTCCAGTTGCGAACTGAAGCCGAAGTTCAGACAGGGCGGACAGCACCTCGTCAGGCGCATTAACCACTATCTGATCATGTAAGAACTTGCACATTTCATCAAACACATATCTCTGAGTTGGTATGTTGAATTGATCAAACGTTTCGAGAACAACACGAGGTGGATTTCTAACAGGGTTCATCATCCAACCCATCGCCATGTTATATAGCGCAACACGTTCTCTATTACCAGGAAGCTGGCTACGTCTCTGAGGACCATCAGAACCAGCAGACCCAAAAACAGGTCCGAGCGACTGGAAGAAGTTTGTCGCAATGGGAGAATTACGATTACGAGTAGAGGGAGAAGAGTAAGACACAGGACTAACAAGAGAAGGAGTAGAGACATTAGCAACAACAGGGGTTAACAACACAGGAGCAGCAGCGGGAACAGGAGTATGTGGAAGCGGAGGAGCAGTAGGAATAGAAATAGGCAAAGGAGCAGGAACAGGCGGAAGAGCGGGTGCAGGTTGAGGAACAGGTGGAGGAATAACAGGTGGAAGAACAGGTACGGCAGGGACCACAGGAGCTGCGGTACCCTGTACGTACGGAGGTGGCGACTTCATAAGATAGGACATTAAAGAATCCTCAACTGCCTCTTCCTTCTTATCCGACTCCGTAGGCAAAGCAGGATAGCATTTATCTATGGACATACGCTGTAGTCTCTCAAACACTTCCTTATCCTTATCCTCCTTATCACGCTGAAACTGCTCAGCTTTCTTCACTATAGTAGCAACAGTATCTCGCTGACTACGTTTATTTTGTCTGATTTCTTTCTGTCGGGCTTCTTTGCGCCAGAACCGAAAGGCATCAAACATGGCCGGCCTAGATTTGCGTTCGAACAACTTAATTTCCAAATTATCTAAGATCGACGCTTCGAAGCTACCGTGAGGTGGCCAACGAAGATCGCCGTCTTTTTTTGTATATTTTATCCAATAATCGTTAAAAGCAATCGGGCCTAGCCCATGTTTGCTATATAAATCATAAGTAGGAGTTCCAACCGGAGGTATCGGACACGAGTCCTCCAGCAGGGAATCCGCACCACAAGGTCTAAAGCAACTGAACAAAGTACTGCGACCAGGCATCTTGCTCACTAGCCGAGTTTCACAAACTTCAAGGGTTACGGGATTTCGGGATTTACCAAGTCCCAGCAAAGAACTAAACCCTCGGTCTTTGGCGGCTGCAGTCGTCAAACAAATACAACAACAACAAAGTACGCTAGCAAAGTGTCACCGACAAAAACACTCACACAGCGTGTACAACAAAGACACCCGCTAAAGTGTCTACAACAAAAACACTCGCTAAAGTGTTTACAACAAAGACACTCGCTAAAGTGTCTACAACCAAGAACTCTGGGAGCGACCCACAAATACTTAACTCAAAGATCAATGGCGTCCTCAGGAAGGCCCGTCAATCGTCTCGCTATACCAAGGTCTACGCCAGGCGCCAAAACAGGTCTACAGTCAGGGCAGCAGTCCGTCGCAGCCGTTAGGAGGCGGGAATCTTCGCGGGAAAAGTCTTCGGGCCACTTATTTCGACAACAGGATCGATGAAGCGGGGTGCACCTTCCCTCGGAGATTTCACACGAAGTTCCTCACGATCGTCGGGCTTGGACCGGTACCACTGATGCAGCCCCACGTTGGGCGCCAACTGAAGGACTGGGTTCTTTTGGACCCAGCGGTGCCAGGGCACAACACCTGATACCTTCGTGGGTAACCTGCTCCGGCGTACAAGTCACAGAGACACGGGACACTTCCTTCGGCGTCAAAGAGTCAAGGTTTATTTACTGCAGGGAACACAGAAGTCACAGGAAGTACATCGAGTGTAGTTCGGGGAGACTGCTTCAAATTGTATTTGTGGATCGCTCCTTTTATACAGTTTTTACCCATAGGATAACATGATACACAATAGTTTACAACCTGGTTCCCACAAGTCGCTCTCAGAGGGGTCGCTTTGGTCGCTTTGAAACACACAAGGTCCGGAACATAAGTGCGGAAACATTTGGCGGTTCCCAACTGTAAAAACCCATCTTCCCATCATTAGCAAATTCCAATCAGCAGTAAAGTAGATCGAAAATAGGAACGAAGACAGGTGCAGAGGAAGACGGAGACAGTAGGGAGATCGGAAAGGGTGTAAAAAGGGGAGGTATCGAGAAGCACGAGATACAGGCATCAAAGGGACGTGCCTAATGAGATGCACGGCTAAGACAATAAGTCCGTGCGGCAAGATGAGCCTCAAGCGGCGTCATCTGCCTTACAGCAGCAACCCCCTCGTCATAAAGACACTTTCAAAGGACATGTGTCTTCCGCAAATATCTTGGGAGTCCCAGGGTCGCGAAGCGGACAGCGTCCGTTCGCTGGCTACTTGAGGGCAAGAGACAAAATGGATGCCGTATCTAAGATGGAACCCGTGGGTACAGATGAGAAACCCACGCAACAAACGAACGGTTTAAGTTAGCACAGCGAAACTGCGCACACTTACTAAACTCGTCATTTGCGGTTCATAGATACTAGACTCGACCATATTCGTGCGAGTCGAAAACACCACTTACAATTGTCACGGAACCTCACTGCGGCTGCTCCCACATTAATAAATCAAAGTAAATGAGGAACAGTGAAGCAAAGAGATTTGCCTAATATCACACAACGCTGCCCTGTAACGTCCCCTCTGCCCTCTTTCCCGCATGGAAAAACCGCCACTGTTCAATTGAGATATGCACAGTACGTTTCAACATAGAAGAGGGCGAAGCGTTGTACTACTTCATTTACAGTCACACACTTGTAGTAACATGAAAGAGGGCGAAGCGTCGTTCCTCTTCATCTAGGTTTGCGCACTTATAGTTTTGATGAAACTCTTTAATTAACACAATCAGCAATCCTCTTCCTTCTGTAAATGCGTGCTAGTTGTGCTGTGATGAAAAATCACATGTGCGCAGCTCTCAGGGGAAATACCACATCAGAGAGCAAAACACTGCTCCTCCCAAACTGCCTTTCAAATATAATGGGTTAGAGGGCAAATAGTCGTTCCTCCGAATCCCATAAAAGAGAAGACACATACCTGGGTAAATCTGTGTGACCGCGAAATAAACCCCCAATGAAAATGAGATGTATGCAGCGCCACAACTTCAACGTAGCACCGCTTCAAAACACACGGAAGCCATGTAATCTTTGAAATGGATCCAAAACTCAAGACAACAAATGCTGACAAAAGATGGAGTTTAAACTTCAACTTAGCACAGCTTCAAAACACACGGAAGCTTAGTGAAATAACTTACCTGTTAAGTCCAGACTTAGATTCGAGACTTGCGACTCCCGCCGTCGCTGCATTCGAATTCCTAGGGCTGAGCTCGTCATCAGAAGGCGGCAGACAGCCTCCCTCCCCTCCACAGCAGCCAGCGCTGTGATTGGTTCGGCCGGCTGCCCTTCTGACGTCATTTCTCTCTGTATGCTGCAGCACAGCAGCATACAGAGAGACGGGGAGAGTGGGAGGGGTTACTCGAGGGCAGGGGGGAGCGGCTTGCCTACTGTGTTAATACTGTCTGTTTGGGTAGCCTCTCAGGCTGCCCAAACAGACAGTATTACCAACAGTGGGCAAGCCACTCCCCCCTGCCCTCGAGTAACACCGCCCAGTGCCCACACAGAAAATATTGCTTTCTCGCCCTGCGAGAAGGCAAGGCAGAAACAAATGGTAGTAATAATAACTATCTTTGTTTGCCTTCTCGCACGGCGAGAAAACAGGGGGGGCGGTGCCCAAACGCCCCCATGGACCAGCCGCCTCTGCTTACTGATATGTCATACTGTAAGGAGACATTAGAGGTTTATGCGGAAGAACTACAGCAGGCATCAAGACCTAGGGATTTCTGGGAACCCCTAACGCAGTATCTTCAAGCTAAACAAGTAGAAAACTGATTCACATTTTAGATCGGATTACATAGGACATGTTTGTTCTCACCCGTTTCACAGGAGAGCAGCGAACAGATGATATAACAATTCTTGTGATCAGACATGTGCCAAATGCATTATACGGTGCTAAATTATGGAGATCTATAATTGTCAGATGCCCGGGATGTGGTAGAATCTTAATTATGTATAGGACTATATGTGTTTCTTTTGAAATCTGTAATTGTATGCAACTGCAAAGACCACTCTGTCTGTAATATGTATATTCTGTCATTGCTGGCGGGAATACTAAAACATTTTTTTTTTTTAATTATTTAGTACTTTGCAGGAAAGTGGGTATGGGTTTTGAGTGGCAAGGGTATTTTTAGGGTCTTGGGTGGGTAAGGCAATTTGGGTGGCAAGGGTATTTTTAGGGTTTAGGGTGGGTGTGGGATTTTGGCTGGCAATTCCATTTGTAGGGTTGGGGTTTTGGGTGAGTATGGTATTTTTAGGGTTTAGGATGGGAATGGGTTTTTGCGTTTCAAGGGAAAATTTAGGGTATAGAGTGGGTTTGGATTTTTTAGTGGGAAGTACATATCTAGGGTTTAGAGTGGGTATGGGTTTTTGGATGAGTAGGGAATTTGTAGGTTTTAGGGTGGGTGTGGGTTTATGGGTGTCAAGGGTAGCTCTACAGACTGTAGTGCGGTACCATCTAGAGACTGAGGGCCAGATGTATGAAGCCCAAATGGGTTCGCAAACGCCAAAATTTATTTGAGCAAAATGGTATGTATGTAGCAAATTTCAGTGCATGCATGTGCACCACATGTGCACCCATGCTTCTTTCAGGGGTGCAACAGGGTGTCCTTTGGACACCCTTGCACCCTTGAAATTATTCTCAATTTGCGATTAGCAAATTGCGAATCGCAAATTGAGAATAATTTCACATTCATTCCTATGGGCCTCTTGGCCCATAGAAATGAATGGAAAATTATTCCTTAATTGTGATTAGCAATTTGCAAATCGCAATTAAAAATTTTTAAGAAATCGCGAAAAAATAGCGAATTTCTACATACATACCATTTTGCAATTCTTAAATAGTGATTCCTTAAAAATCGCTATTTGAGAATCGCAAAAGTGTATCTTGATACATCTGGCCCACAGTCTATGACTTCAGGTTAAATGGCCTAAAGGCTGCAGAGAAAGGACATAGACACATAGGTTTGAAAATGGTTCTTTTGCAATAGTTTGAACAATGCTTTATTCACATATAATACCTGTATGGCTTTATACTATTTTTTATTTAAAAAGGTTATTCACCTTACTTTACTTAAAAGTGTTTTCAGTACTGATAGTAACACATATTCCTGAAAGGCTGCAAAGTTGCAATACTGATAATGTGGACACATGATTGCAATGCTTGATTATTCATAAGTGCAGAAGGATTATGGTTACTGAAGTCAGTGGTGGGGTGAAGTATTACCCTTAAATGTGATTGTGAAGTGTGGTAACATTGACCTGATGAAAAGTGCCCTGACCCCCAATGTATGGTTATGTGCTGTGTGGTACATGGAGGGGTGTACTGTGATGTTTTGAGGTCATGATCGCTAAGGGGTCAAATGTAATGTTGCCAAATGTATTTCTATCAGCCTTATGTATATTTATAAACTACTCCATAGTATTGAGTCGTATCTGTTTAATTATCTACTTATCCTTTTTGCAAAGAAAAAGCACAGACTGGACAATCATTTATTGGGTGTTATTGTTGCATGCCAGCGAATAGCGAATAGCGATTGCCAGCCCCTACCATCTCCCTTGAGTAGGCCTTGGATTGATCTGCTTGGGTATGGGCTTTTGGGTGGCAAGCACAATTTTAGGTTGAGGGTTGGTAAAGGATTTGGGTAGCAAAGGTAATTTCAGGGTTTAGGGTGGGTGTGGATTTTTGGCTGGCAAGGGTAATTTTAGAGTTTAGGGTGAATGTGAGTTTTTGGGTGGCAAGGACACTTTAAGGGTTTAGGGCTTGTATGAGTTTTTGGGTTCAAGGGTATTTTTAGGGTTACAGCATATAGTAGGTTAGCATATATGTTTAACACTCATAAACGGTTAGAAAACACACACACTTGATGATGTCATATGTGATGTCATTTGCGATGCCATCAGTGATGTCATATGTAATGTCACTAATCATGTCATGAGTGATGCAATATGGGAGGTCATAAGCAGTGCATTGCGGGGCGTTAGTTATAGTTAGCTCAGGTAACTATAACTGCTGAATTTCACTGGTTTTCTATGAGTGAAATCTTAGCCTAACTATAACGTCCCTATAACTTTTCATTTTTTGCTCCTATTATATTTCCTAACTATAACCTCCCTCTAAACTTTTAACTTTTCTGTGCATTTCTGCATATACTATTTAAAAAAATATATTAACTATAATGTCCCTGTAACCTTTGCTTTTGAGTGAATCTGTAAAAAATTTTAAAAATGCATTTCCGAGTTGTAACCACTAACCTTTGACACTCAGTGTGTAAGTGAGTGCATGAGTGTCTCAATGGGTCTATGAGTGAGTACGTTTGTTGGTGGGTGTGAGAGAGTATGAGTGGGTCTGTTAGTGAGTATATGAGTGTCTGAGTGGGTCTGTGCGTGGGGTGTGATTTTCTGAGAGGGACTGTGAGTCAGCACATGAGTCTCTGAGTAGATCTGTGAGTGAGTGGGTGAGAGAGTATGAGTAGTTCTATAAGTTGGTGCATGAGTGTCTGACTGTGTCTGTGAATGAGTGTACAAGTCTGAGTTTGTCTTATAAGTGGTTGCATGAGAGAATTAGTCTGTGAGTGACTCTGAGAGTGTCTAAGTTGTTCTGAGAGTGGGTACATGAGTGCCTGAGTGGGTTCTGCTTGTTTTCTGCCTTTTTCTGATCACTTCTGACCCTTTTTTGCCTCTTTCTGCTCATTACTGAGAATTATTTTACCTCTTTCTGCTAGTTGTTGTCCTTTATTTAGCTTTTTTTACCTGTTTCTGACCTTGGTTTCACCTCTTTCTGCTAGTTTATGGCCTTAATGCTGCCTCCTTTTGCTCGCTTCTCACCTTTATTATGCTTTTTTCTGCTCATTGCAGACCTTTATTCTGCCTCTTTCTACTCGTTTCACACCTTTGTTTTTCCTCTTTCTGCTCGTATCTGACCTTTATTGTTGTTCATATTGCTCATTTCTCACCTTTATCTTTTGCCTCTTTCTGCGTGTTTCTCATCTTTATTTTGCCTTTCTGCTCATTGCTAACCTTTATTTTGCCACTTTATGCTAATTTCTGACCTTTATTCTGCCTCTTAATGCTTGTTTCTGCCTTCTATTCTGCCTCTTTCTGCTAAATTCTGACCTTTATTTTGTCTCTTTCTGCTCATTTCTGACCTTTACTCTGCTTCTTCCTGCTCGTTTCTGACCTTTAACCTGCCTCTTTCTGCTCATTTCTCACCTTTATATTGCCTCTTTCTGCTCATTGCTAACTTTTATTCTGTGTCTTTGCGCTCGCTTATGAACTTTGTTCTACCTCTTTGTGCTCATTTTTTTTCTTTATTTTGTGTCTTTCTGCTTTCTTTTCCCAGTGCCGCAGGTAGGCCTGTGGCCCCTGCCGAATCCCCGCATCTTGCAGGAGCTGACATTGCTCTCAAAGACAGGGACCTGCTAAACATGCAGCTCCTTGTCTGTAAGAGCAATCCTTTCGTCCGTTTCCCTGACTGCATGACAGCTGGAAGGGAAACAGATGAAAACTCTGGTTCCAATGACGGGAGCAATTTCACAGCTCACGCCCAATGGAAACAGAGTCTTTGCTTTGGCTTGGTGGGAGCTGATAGTTCCCGCCATGCTAAATCAAACAGCTATGTCCCAAGGGTGGGCACCCCGAGACATGGCAGGAGCCAGCCCTCAGGGATGACAGTTCCCATGCCCACATATGGCTCCAGGAGGGGCTCAGCATGGCCACCCTCCTTCTCTATGCCTGGGCCGCCTTGGGGAGGTGGTGTCCCTGGGCCGAGTACTGGCTTAGAGGTGGGCCATGCACCCAGCTCCTTCTTTTAATACAAAGATGTGGTGGCCTCGGAGGTGCAGGGGTCTGCGTGGCTCCCTGCTCCCTAATTAAGTTAGCCCTGGATAGGTGGTGGTATGTGCGGTCTCTCCATACATTTTGTTTAAAGCCCCGGAGGGGGTGGTTGTCCCCAGGGGCTAGAGTGGGTCCATGACGCCCCAGCATATAATTTGAAGCCTGGGGCAAGTAGTGGTCCCCGGGGCATTTTTTAGCCCTTGGAGGGAAGCTCTGTGAGCTACCTTCAATTTTTTTGAATAATCCCTGCATGCTCCTGAGATCTTGCTCACCCATGGTCTACAATTAAAACAAGTGTGGGAGCTTGTGCTTGTTTTTTTTGTATTTTTGCAAATGGGTAACTTTCACAAATTGGTGGCAATTGTTTTTTTTAAAAAAAGGCTTTAATGCTGTGGTGGGGTTTCAAGGGGATCCTAAGACCAAGGGTTGGGGTCAGGGTATCCCCATCCTGCATCCTTTTCTTTATTTGCCATTTTTTGTGACACTCGGCTGAAACCTAGTCCCAAGATAGCTGCCAACACTTCTTAGATGAAGTGTTGCCAGCCAATCAGTGCTCTGCATTTCCCTGCGCAAGCTTCTTATTATTGTCCCTTTAATTTCTCAAGAACTACTGAACATATTTACACTGGAGAACTGAAAGCATAATCTGCAACCCAAAATCTACCTTCCTTTCAAATTTTGTATAAATCTGTCAAGCAGTTTGTGCTGTTGTCGTGTTCAAAGTTCTTACAGGATTTAACATGGGTTGCACACTTTTTTTTACCCCCCTTTTCCTTGGCCCCAGCTTGCAGGATCACCCTGAAACTTTCCATGCACAAGATTCATCAGCACACTTTTTTTGGAAAATGTCGTGAAGATTCGTCTTATGGCATCAAAGATATAGGCAAGTCAAAAATGCTTTGTCTATAGAAACATGGTCCTAACTATAACTACCTACTGAAGACCTCCAGTAGGTGATAGATAGATAGATAGATTGTGTAGTGCCTTCTACCTTTACCCTATTTATGAATGCAACAAGAAAACATTATCACACAATCAAGTGGTCAAAATGAAGATAGCTAAAATATTGCAGCTTATTTAACCTTTAGAACAGCAACCTTAACAAACGTGTGAAATAAATCCCCTGCTTGCATTAAAATGTCAGAAAAACAAATAACCATTTTTAAAAAGATAACATACAAAGTTTACATAAAAACAGACTTTGAAGAGCTTTGTAATGAAGAGAAAGGAACTATTTTAAGTGGATGTGAACAATATTAACAAGCTGTCTAGAACCATTCAACTTAACTTCCTCAGTCCTCCCTGTTTTGAAATGTAAATAACCTTTGCCATCAAAAATAAAACATCAGACAAGAAACGTTTTTCTGTCATAAAAAGCTCCTTTGTTCTGCACATGCTTTCTCAAGCTGATTATAGAGATGAATTGTTCAGGTATAAAAAATACTATTTTATTTGTTATTGTGCTCAACTATAAAATAATGTGTTCCAAGTTAAAAACACAACTTTCTTAATATTATAATGTTCGAGTACTCTCAGTGCACTAAGCTTTTCATTTCGCTTTTTTATGATTCTGTCATTTTTCTCCTTTGAAATGATACCTGCTGACAACCAGTACATCTTGATGAAGGAGTGCCAACTGGAAATCCAAACAGTTAAGTACACAAAGGCTCCCAGAGATGCAGGACCGTCAAATAACTCCTCTAGGATGGCTAAAGAGAAGGCAGCAACCAGCAGTTGCTTTGGGCATGGCTTACATTGACTTTTCCCAGCAATGGTGGCTGCCATATCACAGTCACCGAATTATTACCTAAAATATTGTGAGATTTTGATTAGATACTCCTGGAAGGGACTCAGTTAGGAAGAGAAACCGGTAGGGCTCTATGGGGATAAACATAGTATATTGTGATGATTTAAGGGCAATGAGTACACACTTTTGTTGTTTATGCCAAATTGCTGAAGTAGCAAGTGAAGTGGGCCTTATACTTTGGCTGCAGAGAATAAAGGACACAACACAAGCTTTGTGCATTCACTCAGGGTGAAGGCAGTCAGCGGATAAAGTGGAATGCCTTACTGCCCATGTATTATGCTCTGGTGCGTGGAAGCAAAATGTGATTTACAATTCAACAGACTAGTGGATGAAGTTGACTGACCAAAAGCCCCTTAATATGTATTAGACCTGCCACCCTTGGGTGGTAGTCCCCCAAACTTCTTGTCTTCAGCCCTTGTTATATCTGACATCCCTGGTGTAGTTTTTCCCCCAAAATGCTTGCCTTCACTCCTCATGTTTCACTGAATACATTTTTGCTGGCCTGAAGTCTGTTCATGTTACCACTGCGAACCAATGGTAAAAACGTGCGCTCTCTTCTCCAAACATGGTAAGATTAGCTTACACCCAATTAGCACATTTAATTTACTTATAAGTCCTTAGTAAACTGGTACTACGTGCACCCAGTTCCTGTATATTAACTGCCAGTAGTGGGACTGCAACACTTATTGTGTCTCCTACTTACGTTGCCTTGTTAAACATGTCTCAGATCTGCCTTTGCAGCCCGTGTGCAGTTTTAAACTGCTCTTTCTACCCAGTAAAATATATCTTTTGCCAGGCTAAACTTTCCTATTTAATACATTTGTCACCCCTAGAGTAGACCATATACAGCCCGTGGGACAGGATTCATTGTATTTTACAATTTGGACATGTACTTTTATGTTTTAAATGCCCTTGTAGTAAAAAAAACCTAAATTTGTTTCGGCTACTGCAAGCCCTATCTCTCCCATAAGATAAAATTCGGTAATCCTTATTACATTTATTAAGTGATATTGTTTGCTTGGGAGCAGGTAGAAATGGCATGTCTGATCAGATAATCTAAATGGTGAATTGGTAATAAAAGATGAAGATGCTCCACAGCTACTGTACAATGTAAAAATGAAAAATGGACTTGATGGTTTGTTGGTGGCAGGAAAAGCTGAAGGCACGGCTGCCACAGAAAAACTTACAGAAAGAACTAAACACACCCTTTAAAACATACCGGTTTTGACTCTGGGAATGTGGTAGGTCATGGGAAGAGAGAGCCAAGAAACTCCAGAGCATTTAGTGAGTTCAGACGAAAGTTTGGATGGTAATTTCACTCAGTGGTCCAAGAAATTACTGTTGAACATAAAAAAGGCCTTCCTAACTCTGAAAGAAATGAAAAAGGTATACAAGAGACATGCTTAGAGTTGAGGAAAAAGATAGATGATTCTTCAACGTGGAATACAGTTCTAGAACATAGTGTTGCCAAAGTAATAAGGAAGTAGGAAAACAAAACACAAAAGGAATCAATATACTGAAAACACTGAATAAGGGCTTTTGAGACCTTAGAGAGATTAGAATATCACATAAGGGAAATAGTTTATAACTCTTAAACATTCCTGAAGGGAGAGAGGGAGAGGAAATAAAACTCTTTACCATTGTTCCGGTAAGGATTGCTTAAAGGAGCATATGATTTAAATTTGGAACAAGAGACTCAAGGAATTCATCTTGACACAGCTAGATACGATCCTGGATGTAAAAAAACTAAAAAATATTGATCAACTTCTTGACTGTCAAAGGATAAATCCTAGCTGCATCACTGCAGGCCAAATAAAACAACTTCAAGAATTGTAAATATCTTATCAGATCAGTAATTTCCTGAACAAATGAAGAAAGACAATGGGCACTTGGAATGAGAATTGAGAAACTGCGAGCTTTGGGAGGTAGAGTCTAAATGAGAATCACAACAATGCTAAGAATTATATGGGACATTAAAATGCATAACATAAGAAGCACACAAGAACTCAATGATCAGATCCTGTGAGTTAAAAGAGAACAAAATCCACCAATAGAATGTAAGTTTATCACCTTGAGACCGCGCTGTATAAAATTAAGAATATTAGAAGGAAAACTCAAGGGCTCAAACTCTGGTCTCCTATGGCTAATTGGATAGGATTGTAGGATGAAAAGTTGTGTTGCAATGAACTAATTTATTGTTTTCTCTTTGTCTATAAATGTTTGGTTATGATGAAATGTATTAGTGAAAATTGGATTAATGTACTTAGATCATGAAATGTTCTGAAGATGATGAAGGTTTTTCTTCTGTCTTTATGTAAGATTTGTGATGTGTCTGTCTGCTGACATAAATTTCAATACATTTTTTTTTGTTTTTTTAAATAGAATGTATAAGGAAGTAATAAGGCATTCAATGACAAGGTGCAATCTCTAAAGTAAACACTGGAAGAGTGCCAGAGCATGGGAGAAGTGTTCCTAATGGGAGGGTCACATGAGTTGGGGAGTAAAAGAAAACATGTATGGTAAAGGTAAAGAAGAAGGGTAAAGCAGGGTAAAGAAGAAACAGAAAATAGTCCTTGATTATTTGAGATAATGTGAAGCCCTTGTAATAATACTTCAAGAGACACATGTTAATAATCAGGAATGTAAACCTATTAAAAAAGAGAATGGTGGATACAGCATCTGAAGGTTCTCTGACAGAATATCGAAACCACAACTATGATGGGACATAAATATCCAGTCAAAAATATCAAAACAAAAATACTGTAATCCTATACTGATAATGTAAATGACAAAACTAACTGAAAAAAAGTCAATTTTATAGAATCGGTCTGAGAACCATTCTAAGGGCATTATGTTAACAGTATTTGCAGGATAGGTATGCCCCTATCGGGGAAGCCTGAAAGGCTGGGGCCCTGGGACACAGTACATGTTGCACTTGCCTGACAAACTCCATGTGCACTGGAACTGGGAATGACATATATGAGGGACACCCAATAGCATAACCAAGTCCATTTATGTGTAGGCAATGGGTCAGTGCAACTTATGAAATTAAACACATCACTAACAGCACACAACTAGATGAAGTAACTCCTAGGTACACACTATAAAATGGACACACGTCCATGCAGAACTACACAGATGTATGACAAGTTGACACCCTCCATATGTGGATACAAAGATATCTAACTTCAAAGACATATCCAACTGACATCAAAGAGAGAAGGTAGTCACCGCCGGCCCGGTGGGGGCAATCCGCCCGCCATCTGTGCAGGAATCACCCCCCCGCCATATTACTATGGCTGGGGGGTCCACGGCAGACAGAAAGACCGTCCGCCGCATTTCCACCCGGGTCGACTAGCAAACATTGCGGAAAAGGCTGCAATATGGTGGCGGTGTCTGTTTGACACCGCCAGCCAAATTACAATGTGCTTTGAGGAATGCCTTTCCGTGACGGCATTGCCGCCATGGAAAGGCATGCAGAGTCTGCTTGGGGGGCCCGTTGCGGGCCCCCGGGGACTCTGAGGGGGGTGAGGGGTGCACATGCGGGGTACCTATGGTACCCCTCAGCAGTTCCTTGCACAACATGGCAGACACTGCACGGTGCCTGCCATGTTGTGCATGGAAGTGCACAACATGCCTTCCTGGCATTGTGGCGGGTGGTGCTGAATGCACCGCCCTCCACAATGTCAGGAATGCTGGATGCGCGCGCCACTGTGGCAGGCGCATCCTAATGGCAGCCATGAGACCCCTGCCCTTATGGCGGGCGGTCCCTCTGTACAACGGGATGGCGGGTGGTCAAAGTCCACCTGCCATCCTAATGTGCCCCCTAGTGTAGTTGCGATACTAGGTAGTAGTGCAAGTGATCCCCGATCCAACAGCAGATACAGGTTTGGAACACCACACTTCATCTTGTGTTACTCCATATTAACTCTCCGAACATGCATTCAATTGGTCAAAAAAAGAAGGATGGTAAATACAATTATAAGTTAGTAAAATAATATAATAACTGCAGAAGTAATACCATTTTTATGAGTGACCCCCTTCGGGCTCTGACAGAGCCAGCGTCTTCCAGAATATCATTTGCGATTATATAGAGGTAATCGCCCTTGTGAGATTTCCATCAAGTAGATCTTGTTTTGTGTGGTATATTCTGATACCCAGGTATCTAAACATGGACACCTGCAATACAATTGGTGTCCCATTATTGGTGAACATCAGATTTGGCAGGGTAAGGTCAAATGCTAACAAGCAAGTCTTATTCCAATGAACTTGCAGTCCTGCAAGATGTGCGAAGCGACTGAGCATTTTAGGTATGGTATTCAGCACCGCTCCAACATTCTTTACGTACAGTAGTAAATCATCAGCATATAGGGAGAGTGCGTGTAGTTCATTTCGCAGAGGGATCCAGGAGATTGCAGATGTTCACATCTCCAATGCCAGAGCCTCTATTGCTAGAAGAAAAAGAAGAGGGTAGAAGGGACAACCTTGCCTGTTGCCTCTTTTCACTGATATGGGTTGGGGACATCATATGTCCTGTCCTCACCCTCACAACTGAGTTTTTATATTATAGCTGCACCAATGTGATAAAATATATGCCCAGTCCGTATCTGGTCAGGGCATTGAAGATAAAGGGCCATTCCACAGTGGCAAACGCCTTCTCCAGATCAAGCAATATGCAACCAGAACTGGATCAGGCCCGAGGGGCATAGTGCATCACTTAAAACAGTCTGCGCCGATTAAGTGTTGAATACCGGTCTGCGACAAACCCATTTTGGTCTGCGTGTATTAATTAGGGCATTAATGTTGTTGAACGTTCCACCAGCATACTAGCCAGAACTTTATGATCCACATTTAAAAGTGCCAGAGGTCTTTGGATCTCTATCTGGCTTCAGCAGAGTTACCAGCGTGGCTTTTGCAAAGCTTGTAGTGATGTTGTGAGGCAGATGCTAATGCTAAATACTATGGGTCTGGAAATATCTGGGGAAAGGTGGTTGTATTGTAAGTGTCGCTTTGTTCAGCTGCACATGTTGTTTTGGACTGTATTTTCTAGAAGTTGGCAATGTGATGTGTGTCATTTGCATGTTTTCTTAGCTTATCTCTCTGTGTTGGTCTGTTTTAGGTACCTTCACCATGGCATCGTCATTTAGACAGTTCAGAGTTGTGACATAGGCAGGTATGATGCTGTTCAGATGTACGATGTGGACATGGATTGGTACTGGGAATGTCTGTCAAAGATTTAGCATGTACAAAGCCGGTGCCAAGACAAATTGCACAACAATTAAATGGAAGTTACCTGGCTTCCATTGGACATGTTTCTTGTGGTGTGCTGGTTCTAATGCAATATGAGTGCTATCATGTGATCCAACACAATGTTATATTGTGTCCAATTCATGCTATTCTGCCTTCACATTGGCTAATTCGTATGTCTACGAACCAGATTTTGCTGTTGATGTGTCTCCTATCATCCAAAGTGCTTGAAACACATCACTGACATTTGTTTGTGATATTCCACCAGATGCACGCAACACAGCTTGAAATGACCTTGTGGTCAGAAGCTATTGTACTGACATGTGTCTGCTTTTTACTTTATTTGATGTAGGATTTCTTTTGCGAGTTAGGCATTACAGCTCCAGCTGACAATGTAGACCTAATTGATCATTGCCTATTGTGTACGATATTGCCTGATGTATCCCCTCCCTTCCATGTTGTGAAAGTCTGCAAATGATTATGTGAGCACTGACCCAGAATAACTGAGTCACGTCTTATTTTCTATGTTTCTGACATCATGTCTGCCTATGATTTGAACAATGGAATAAAGATGTTGTTGCCCCATGGTAGTTATCCTGAGTTGAACATTGTTTACATACAGCATATCCATGTTTCCAGAATTCCCTAGTTTTTACATTGCAAAGCTCACCTGCTAGTACATTCTCATTGTTGTATGTGAAAATAACAGAAAACAATGCAGGAGACATGTGAAAATGAGGTGAAAAAGGACATGATAAATAAATTAACTTAAAATTCAACAGTGCAAACATAAAGTGAAGTCTTCAGTCATGGTGGATGAAACCATTGTAGTAGAGTCCAAATGGTAAGGAGTATAAAGTCCAACATTTCCTCCCATCAGATAAGGAAAAGTGGGCAGGAACATTCCAACAAAGTGAACTTGTAGAAGACACAGGAGGACATTACGGTTGAGGTTAATTACTGGCAGTAGTGGGTGACTTGACATCCTGAGCTCCTAGGTTTTTGCATGGGCGTCCCCTTTTTTGCCAGAAGGAGGATCAGGAGCTGCTGAGACAGGGGCTTGTGCAGGCATGTCATCCTTTGACAGGGCCTCCCTTGCTGTGGCTGTGGAAGATGTTGATTGTGTGGACCACAGGAAGGGGTAGATGCAGGTGGAAAAGTCTTTCTGAGGGTGGTGTTAATGTCCTGCAGCACTCCAATCAGTGAGACTACCTCTGTGCAGATGCTGTCCCCCTTGGTGTGGATGCTGGTTGCCTCAATGTGGATGTCAGCAACCCTCTGCAGCTCCTTCATTCCCTGGATGTCAGCCAATACCTAGCTCATAGCACTTTGGGAGTCCTGGTAGACTCCCAGGACTTGGATGATGGCAGCTAGGTGTCTGTGGCCTCAGCGGGCTTCCTCTAGGGGCCCACAATCTCCCTCCCTCTAAGCCTACCTCAATGGCTCTGTGCCCTTGACACAGACTGCACCCTTCCACTGGATCCCAGCTCCTCAGAGAGTGGGGTGGTGTTAGCCATCGAAGAATACAGGACTAGGGGGCACAGGATAGTACTGACTGTGCTAGGTGCACAGGTTGGGGGCAGTGGTTGGCTGAAATATTGCAGCAGAGGTGTGTGCAGGCTGACCAGATGGGCAAGGACCGTCATCCATTGTCAGCACTGAGGGCCTCATCCTGGGTGGGAAAGGAAGCTCTGTTGGGTTTCCAACCTCTGTGCAGGTGCAGTGGTAGATCAACCTGTGCGGTATCTACATCCCGTTGTTTGTGTCAAGGTAGATAAGGATTAGGGACCTGGGCTGGAATGACACAAAAGAGGTAGAAATTATTATTGATATCTATTTAGTTGGAGTTTAAATTTGTCATTAGACATATGTAGACATTCATTATATGTAGAAGATGTCATCAGCTCGTTAGTTGTGTAGATATATGGTATCTTGGCTTTAGGGATAGACATGACATCTCCAAAACTCTGCTACACAAACATTGTAGTCATACCATGTCCATTCCAAGGCCACGTTGTGTCCAATACAGGCAAACACCCACCTTGGTTATATATTTAGCATTGTTAATTATTTGAGAAGTGCAAAGTCTAGGGTCAGGGTTACTTGGCACTGCTAATCAATTTCCTTCATGGCTGACATATTAGAGGTACATCATTGGTATGGTGTCACTCATGCCATCAATTGCTTGAGTTGATGGGCTAGGGCATCAGAAATCAAAGTATTCCGAAGTATATATGAGTGGAGCATTATCTGTACATTGCACTGTCCATGAAAAGTGTAGATCAGTAGTGAAATGGCTGACAAGTGAAAAGGGGCAAAAGGAGTGTAGCCTCTTGGTTAGAGTTGGAGTGAGATGGCCTCATGATAGTTATATCAATTCAATCTCACTTTATCAACAAATAGTAAACTGTATTATAAGTTACCAGCAGTAGTAACATTGAAGACAAGTGAGAAGAGGCAAAAGGAGTGTAGCATCCAGGATAGATTTGGAGTGACATGGCCTCATGGTAGTTGTAGTCACTTCTATGTCACTTTAGTCTCACTTGAGTAATGGTAAGCTGTAGGACTAGTGAACTTCAGTAGTGAAAGGGGCATAGGAGTCTGGCATATTGGTTAGAGTTGTAGTGAGAGGTCCTCGTGGTAGTTGTTGTCACTTCAATCTTACTTTAGCAGCACAAATTTACTTTAGCAAATGATCAGTATACCATAGCTGTTGGCAACATGCATTTGAGATGGATCATACATTTGTATTTTCACACATATCATGGGTCCGGCATTTAATATTTTGTTGGTAATGCACTTCCAGATTGCAATGTAAAATGTGGCATGTCATGTAGTTGGAAACATGTGAATATATGCAACAATACACACTGCCACAGACAAATCAACATCTCATATACTTTGAGAATTGCATGTTAAGAAAGAAGATAGAGAACACAATGGCAAAAACACAGTTGAGAAGAAACGTGATATTGTATCAGGCATTGAAGTCCGTCCCTCCATCTATTCTTGTCAAGTTTTCAGTATGTAGGATGGCCAAGACCTTCTCATCCCAGGGTAACAGTTATAATGGTGCACAGGGAGGGCCACCACCAGTCCTATGAGTGTCCATGTGGCCGCTGTTGTACTTGGTACGTACCCTCAGCCTGAGGTCGTTCCACCTCTTCCTAATAGGGCCCTGTTCCTGAAGAGTGATACCAACAGCATTCACTCTGTTGACTATCCTGTTCCACTTTACATTTTTCCAACTAAGAGGAGTTTGCTGTACTTGGGACTCACAAATGTGCAATTCTACTCTAATGATTTCATCCACCATGACTGTCAACTCTTACTCAGTAAAGCTTGCTGGTATAGTGTGAGTAAGTATATCAACATAATACAAGTGACAGAGGTGAAAAGGTGCAAAAAAATATTACAGGTGGTGGAGAGAGCTAAATGTAAAGAAGCCAAAGGGGGTGCTTTATGTTAAAATGCAGAAAATGATGGTGCCTGTCTTGCTGTGCTGCAGTTTGGAAGCAAAGTATGCTGATTAGGTGTGTGGTATGCTTTATAGTGGTATGCTTTATAGTGGGATTTGAAGGCATGTTCACTTGCAAAATCACATCAGGTGTGCAGTTTTTAAATTCATCCAATGGTCGCTGTTGTGTTTTTTTGTTTTTGGACGATTACCACTGCTGTCATCCGCCATTGGATAACCGCTGTTTGTTGACCACCGGGTGAGACCCTGAGTATGACTGTGTAGTAGTAATATGTGCAGGCCACAGATCTGGCGGCATTGTTTGACGGACTGCTGATATGGGAGACCACTATGGTCACTAAAACGATTAGCATGTAACAGTAATATTATATGAATTAAATATATATAAATTATTTAAATTGATATATAAATATTTTACTTATTTACAAAAAACAACACACACATATTTCTGTATGTATGTACACATTCATACTTTAAAACTACTATTGAATTAATTGTAATTAATATTATACTATACGATTTTTTTGAGTTTCATAATATGAAAAATAAATACATATATATGCACACATATACATAATTATGTTTATATACATGTGTGTGTATATACATCTATACATATATATATATATATATATATATATATATATATATATATATATATATATATATATATATATATATATATATATATTCACTTAAAAAACCGTAGGTTTCAGGCCTTATATAGTTAAGAATTAGCATTTGAAAAACCATTGAAATTGCTCCTATATAGTTAGTTGTACTAACTATATTTCACGCACCCGCAATCCACTGCTGAGGATGTCACATATTACATCATTCATGACATGGTCAGTGACATCACTGATGACATCACTGATGATATCTCAAATGACATCACTGATGACATCTCATTTGACATCACGGATGACATCACTGATGACATCATACAGTGACTGTGTGTTCCTGTAAAGTTTAAATATGTTTTACATATTGAAGAATGAGTGGATGTATAAGTGTCTGGATGAAGGATTTAGGAGGTGCGTGACTGACTGTATGAGTGAGTGATTAAATGTGTCTTACTAAATGCATGGGTTAGTGACTAAACTGTCTGAATGTGTGTATCAGTATGTCTGTTGTTGTGTAAGCTGCTGCATGTGTTGATCAGTAGCTATATGAGTGGCTATATGGGTTATTGATTGGTTGCCCAAGTATTTGAATGGGAGACTGAGTGTGTGTGTGGGTGGCTGGGAGGTGTGTGACTCTGTGCATAGATGTGTGAGCAGTTGATTCACTAGGTGTATGAGTTCAAAAGTGCATGTTGAAACTGCTATATGGGCGGTTGACTGTGTGCATGGGTGTGTTGGTGAGTGAATGAATATCTCAATGCTACATGTCCAAGTAAGTACATATGTAAAACACAGTGCATGTGAGAGTTGGCATATATAAATGACTATACATGAGAGCCAGTGAATGTGCAAGTGGCTGTATGGATCATTGTGTACTTGTATCAGTGATTTTATAATTGAGTAAGTATGTGTTAGTATATGTTTGAATAAGTAAGGTGTTGTGTGTATAACTGTATAGTTGAGGAAATGGAAGTGTGATTGATTCTTTGCATGACTGACTAGGTGTGTGAGTAACTCCATGGATGAGTGGCAGTGTGTGAGTGTCTGTATAGGTGTATGAGTGCATATGATAGTGTTGTATTGATGAGTGACTGCATGTATGAGTGATTCTATGGGTGAATGAGTGAATGTGTGTGTTGACCTAGGAATCAGTGAGTGCGTATGTAGTAACTGGTATTGGTGTGTCAATGGTTTCAAGAATGGTAGTCTGTATTTAACACTGGGTGTATCAAAGGTTATATTAGAGTGTGAGGAGGTGCATCGTATTATCACATGAATGATATCATCAGTGAAGTGATCAGTGATGTCAAAGGAGGTGTCATCAGTGATGTCCTCAGTGATGGCATTTGAGATGTCATCAGTGATGTAATCAGTGATGTCACTGACTATGTCATGAATGATGTAATATGTGACATCATCAGCAGTGAATTGCGGGTGCGCGAAATATAGTTAGTACAACTAACTATATAGGAGCAATTTCAATGGTTTTTCAAATGCTAATTCCTAACTATATAAGGCCTGAAACCTATGGTGTTTTAAGTGAATTTGCAAGGTTTTTAAAATGCTAATTCCTAACTATATAAGGCCTGAAACCTATGGTATTTTAAGTGATTTTGCAAGGTTTTTTAAATGCTAATTCCTAACTATATAAGGCCTGAAACCTATGGTTTTTTAAGTGAATTTGCAAGGTTTTTTAAATGCTAATTCCTAACTATATAAGGCTTGAAACCTATGTTTTTTCAGTGAATTTGCAAGGTTTTTTAAATGTTAATTCCTAACTATATCAGGCGTGAAACCTATATTTTTTTTCAAGAAATTTCGAAGGTTTTGTAAATGCTAATTCTATTAGCGGATAACGTTTATATATGTTATTATCCTTTTGGGAACTCCTGAGCAGCCATCTTGTTTCTCAGGAGAAGTGAGGCACAAGAGAGCACAAAACAAGAATGGAAAACGCGAAAAGGTTGGCAGGGTTGAGACCCCCTGACCCCCTAGCCCTTCTCAGGGGGTACGCACACGGTGCATTTTTCGAATTTTTTGATTTGTTTTTGCCCTTGGGGGTCCTTTTGGGACCCCCTGAGAAGGGCTAGAGGGTTGGGGGGTCTCTACCCTGCCCCCTTTTCGTGTTTTCCACTCTTTTTTTGGGCTCTCTTGTGCCTCAGTTTTTCTGAAAAACAAGATGGTGGCCAACACTTCCTGGTTTGGACAGTTTGGAATGTTGACAGTCGACTGCCAGCCAATCAGAAACTTGCTCGCGCACGTAAGGGTACGCGTACGTACGCGTACGTACGCGTACGGTACGCGCACCGTACTCGTACGGTGAGCGCATATAGATATATAATTTGCTCAAATTCAATTTTCTCAACAACTACTGTAGGGATTTTCACCAAATATAGAAAAGGCACTACTGCATACCTGTCCCTACCATTTTGCCAAGTTTGGTGTAATTCTGTTCTGCCGTTCGGGCCATAGCCGTGTCTAAAGGTCCCATAGAAAATGCCATTTGAAAAATTTCAAATTCAATTTTCTGAAGAACTACTGGAGGGATTTTCCCCAATTGTAGCAAAGGCACATCTGCATACCAGGCCCTACCATTTTGCACCTTTTGGTGTAATTCCATTCAGCCGTTCGGGCTGTAGCCGTGTCTAAAGGTCCCTATGGAAATTAACATGGAGAAAACACGTTTTGGGACCCCCCTTTCGGCCCACGCTTGACAAATCCCCATGAATCTTTCAGGGAAGGAGCGGAGCAGAGCAAAGCAATTTTAAGGAAAATTACACGCAGATTCCTCAATCGGCGCCAAAGTTATTCCCAATAGAATGTTGGGGATTTCCTATGGTAACAAGGTCCTAACTATATATACCTACTGGCGACTGCCAGTAGGTAATATATATATATATATATATATATACATACACACACACACAATAAATTACAAACTGTAACAAATTATCTGGATTTATTTTTTTAAACATTCCAATTTAATTAAACATCAAAACGTAAACAATATATTTTTTAATTTTGTTTAAATTATTTTCTTAGCCATGGGTATAATTCATTATAACAACAAAAGATGCAAGAAAAAAACAACCCATAACAGAGAGTAGAACATACATAATCCAAGAAAAAGATAGAGAGATAGCATCAAATGAAACTTAATATAATTAACACAAACGTACCAGGAAAAGACAACATTAACAAGACCAATAACACATTATTCTTAAGAAGAGTAAGATGTCATTTGAGATGTCATCAGTGATGTAATCAGTGATGTCACTGACTATGTCATGAATGATGTAATATGTGACATCATCAGCAGTGAATTGCGGGTGCGCGAAATATAGTTAGTACAACTAACTATATAGGAGCAATTTCAATGGTTTTTCAAATGCTAATTCCTAACTATATAAAGCCTGAACCCTATGGTGTTTTAAGTGAATTTGCAAGGTTTTTAAAATGCTAATTCCTAACTATATAAGGCCTGAAACCTATGGATTTTTAAGTAAATTTGCAAGGTTTTTTAAATGCTAATTCCTAACTATATAAGGCCTGAAACCTATGGTTTTTAAAGTAAATTTGCAAGGTTTTTTAAATGCTAATTCTTAACTATATAAGGCTTAAAACCTATGTTTTTTCAGTGAATTTGCAAGGTTTTTTAAATGTTAATTCCTAACTATATCAGGCGTGAAACCTATATTTCTTTTCAAGAAATTTCGAAGGTTTTGTAAATGCTAATTCTATTAGCGGATAACGTTTATAATATATATGTTATTATCCTTTTGGGAACTCCTGAGCAGCCATCTTGTTTCTCAGGAGAAGTGAGGCACAAGAGAGCACAAAACAAGAGTGGAAAATGCGAAAAGGTTGGCAGGGTTGAGACCCCCTGACCCCCTAGCCCTTCTCAGGGGGTACGCACACGGTGCGCGTTTTTCGAATTTTTTGATTTGCTTTTGCCCTTGGGGGTCCTTTTGGGACCCCCTGAGAAGGGCTAGAGGGTTGGGGGGTCTCTACCCTGCCCCCTTTTTGTGTTTTCCACTCTTGTTTTGGGCTCTCTTGTGCCTCAGTTTTCCTGAAAAACAAGATGGTGGCCAACACTTCCTGGTTTGGACAGTTTGGAATGTTGACAGTCGACTGCCAGCCAATCAGAAACTCGCTCGCGCACGTAAGGGTACGCGTACGTACGCGTACGGTACGCGTACCGTACTCGTACGGTGCGCATACGTTGAGCGCATATAGATATATAATTTGCTCAAATTCAATTTTCTCAACAACTACTGTAGGGATTTTCACCAAATATAGAAAAGGCACTACTGCATACCTGTCCCTACCATTTTGCCAAGTTTGGTGTAATTCTGTTCTGCCGTTCGGGCCATAGCCGTGTCTAAAGGTCCCATAGAAAAAGCCATTTGAAAAATTTCAAATTCAATTTTCTCAAGAACTACTGGGGGGATTTTCCCCAATTGTAGCAAAGGCACATCTGCATACCAGGCCCTACCATTTTCCCACGTTTGGTGTAATTCCATTCAGCCGTTCGGGCTGTAGCCGTGGCTAAAGGTCCCTATGGAAATTAACATGGAGAAAACACGTTTTGGGACCCCCCTTTCGGCCCCCGCTTAACGAATCCCCATGAATCTTTCAGGGAAGGAGCGGAACAGAGCAAAGCAATTTTAAGGAAAATTACACGCAGATTCCTCAATCGGCGCCAAAGTTATTCCCAATAGAATGTTGGGGATTTCCTATGGTAACTAGGTCCTAACTATATATACCTACTGGCGACCGCCAGTAGGTAGTATATATATATATATATATATACATACACACACACACAATAAATTACAAACTGTAACAAATTATCTGGATTTATTTTTTTAAACATTCCAATTTAATTAAACATCAAAACGTAAACAATATATTTTTTAATTTTGTTTAAATTATTTTCTTAGCCATGGGTATAATTCATTATAACAACAAAAGATGCAAGAAAAAAACAACCCATAACAGAGAGTAGAACATACATAATCCAAGAAAAAGATAGAGAGATAGCATCAAACGAAACTTAATATAATTAACACAAACGTACCAGGAAAAGACAACATTAACAAGACCAATAACACATTATTCTTAAGAAGAGTAAGATGTCATTTGAGATGTCATCAGTGATGTAATCAGTGATGTCACTGACTATGTCATGAATGATGTAATATGTGACATCATCAGCAGTGAATTGCGGGTGCGCGAAATATAGTTAGTACAACTAACTATATTGGAGCAATTTCAATGGTTTTTCAAATGCTAATTCCTAACTATATAAGGCCTGAAACCTATGGTGTTTTAAGTGAATTTGCAAGGTTTTTAAAATGCTAATTCCTAACTATATAAGGCCTGAAACCTATGGTTTTTTAAGTGATTTTGCAAGGTTTTTTAAATGCTAATTCCTAACTATATAAGGCCTGAAACCTATGGTTTTTTAAGTGAATTTGAAAGGTTTTTCAAATGCTAATTCCTAACTATATAAGGCTTGAAACCTATGTTTTTTCAGTAAATTTGCAAGGTTTTTTAAATGTTAATTCCTAACTATATCAGGCGTGAAACCTATATTTCTTTTCAAGAAATTTCGAAGGTTTTGTAAATGCTAATTCTTTAGCGGATAACGTTTATAATATATATGTTATTATCCTTTTGGGAACTCCTGAGCAGCCATCTTGTTTCTCAGGAGAAGTGAGGCACAAGAGAGCACAAAACAAGAGTGGAAAATGCGAAAAGGTTGGCAGGGTTGAGACCCCCTGACCCCCTAGCCCTTCTCAGGGGGTACGCACACGGTGCTCGTTTTTCGAATTTTTTGATTTGCTTTTGCCCTTGGGGGTCCTTTTGGGACCCCCTGAGAAGGGCTAGAGGGTTGGGGGGTCTCTACCCAGCCCCCTTTTTGAGTTTTCCACTCTTGTTTTGGGCTCTCTTGTGCCTCAGTTTTCCTGAAAAACAAGATGGTGGCCAACACTTCCTGGTTTGGACAGTTTGGAATGTTGACAGTCGACTGCCAGCCAATCAGAAACTCGCTCGCGCACGTAAGGGTACGCGTACGTACGCGTACGTACGCGTACGGTACGCTTACCGTACTCGTACGGTGCGCATACGGTGAGCGCATATAGATATATAATTTGCTCAAATTCAATTTTCTCAACAACTACTGTAGGGATTTTCACCAAATATAGAAAAGGCACTACTGCATACCTGTCCCTACCATTTTGCCAAGTTTGGTGTAATTCTGTTCTGCCGCGTTCGGGCCATAGCCGTGTCTAAAGGTCCCATAGAAAAAGCCATTTGAAAAATTTCAAATTCAATTTTCTCAAGAACTACTGGGGGGATTTTCCCCAATTGTAGCAAAGGCACATCTGCATACCAGGCCCTACCATTTTGCCACGTTTGGTGTAATTCCATTCAGCCGTTCGGGCTGTAGCCGTGGCTAAAGGTCCCTATGGAAATTAACATGGAGAAAACATGTTTTGGGACCCCCCTTTCGGCCCCCGCTTAACGAATCCCCATGAATCTTTCAGGGAATGAGAGGAGCAGAGCAAAGCAATTTTAAGGAAAATTACACGCAGATTCCTCAATCGGCACCAAAGTTATCCCCGATAGAATGTTGGGGATTTCCTATGGTAACTAGGTCCTAACTATATATACCTACTGGCGACCGCCAGTAGGTAGTATATATATATATATATATATATATATATATACATACACACACACACAATAAATTACAAACTTTAACAAATTATCTGGATTTATTTTTTTAAACAGTCCAATTTAATTAAACATCAAAACGTAAACAATATATTTTTTAATTTTGTTTAAATTATTTTCTTAGCCATGGGTATAATTCATTATAACAACAAAAGATGCAAGAAAAAAACAACCCATAACAGAGAGTAGAACTAGAACATACATAATCCAAGAAAAAGATAGAGAGATAGCATCAAACGAAACTTAATATAATTAACACAAACGTACCAGGAAAAGACAACATTAACAAGACCAATAACACATTATTCTTAAGAAGAGTAAGATGTCATTTGAGATGTCATCAGTGATGTAATCAGTGATGTCACTGACTATGTCATGAATGATGTAATATGTGACATCATCAGCAGTGAATTGCGGGTGCGCGAAATATAGTTAGTACAACTAACTATATAGGAGCAATTTCAATGGTTTTTCAAATGCTAATTCTATTAGCAGATAACGTTTATATATGTTATTATCCTTTTGGGAACTCCTGAGCAGCCATCTTGTTTCTCAGGAGAAGTGAGGCACAAGAGAGCACAAAACAAGAATGGAAAACGCGAAAAGGTCGGCAGGGTTTAGACCCCCTGACCCCCTAGCCCTTCTCAGGGGGTACGCACACGGTGCGTTTTTCGAATTTTTTGATTTGTTTTTGCCCTTGGGGGTCCTTTTGGGACCCCCTGAGAAGGGCTAGAGGGTTGGGGGGTCTCTACCCTGCCCCCTTTTCGTGTTTTCCACTCTTTTTTTGGGCTCTCTTGTGCCTCAGTTTTCCTGAAAAACAAGATGGTGGCCAACACTTCCTGGTTTGGACAGTTTGGAATGTTGACAGTCGACTGCCAGCCAATCAGAAACTCGCTCGCGCACGTAAGGGTACGCGTACGTACGCGTACGGTACGCGTACCGTACTCGTACGGTGCGCATACGGTGAGCGCATATAGATATATAATTTGCTCAAATTCAATTTTCTCAACAACTACTGTAGGGATTTTCACCAAATATAGAAAAGGCACTACTGCATACCTGTCCCTACCATTTTGCCAAGTTTGGTGTAATTCTGTTCTGCCGTTCGGGCCATAGCCGTGTCTAAAGGTCCCATAGAAAAAGCCATTTGAAAAATTTCAAATTCAATTTTCTCAAGAACTACTGCGGGGATTTTCCTCAAGTGTAGCAAAGGCACATCTGCATACCAGGCCCTACCATTTTGCCACGTTTGGTGTAATTCCATTCAGCCGTTCGGGCTGTAGCCGTGGCTAAAGGTCCCTATGGAAATTAACATGGAGAAAACACGTTTTGGGACCCCCCTTTCGGCCCCCGCTTAACGAATCCCCATGAATCTTTCAGGGAAGGAGCGGAGCAGAGCAAAGCAATTTTAAGGAAAATTACACGCAGATTCCTCAATCGGCGCCAAAGTTATTCCCGATAGAATGTTGGGGATTTCCTATGGTAACTAGGTCCTAACTATATATACCTACTGGCGACCGCCAGTAGGTAGTATATATATATATATATATATATACATACACACACACACAATAAATTACAAACTGTAACAAATTATCTGGATTTATTTTTTTAAACATTCCAATTTAATTAAACATCAAAACGTAAACAATATATTTTTGAATTTTGTTTAAATTATTTTCTTAGCCATGGGTATAATTCATTATAACAACAAAAGATGCAAGAAAAAAACAACCCATAACAGAGAGTAGAACATACATAATCCAAGAAAAAGATAGAGAGATAGCATCAAACGAAACTTAATATAATTAACACAAACGTACCAGGAAAAGACAACATTAACAAGACCAATAACACATTATTCTTAAGAAGAGTAAGATGTCATTTGAGATGTCATCAGTGATGTAATCAGTGATGTCACTGACTATGTCATGAATGATGTAATATGTGACATCATCAGCAGTGAATTGCGGGTGCGCGAAATATAGTTAGTACAACTAACTATATAGGAGCAATTTCAATGGTTTTTCAAATGCTAATTCCTAACTATATAAAGCCTGAACCCTATGGTGTTTTAAGTGAATTTGCAAGGTTTTTAAAATGCTAATTCCTAACTATATAAGGCCTGAAACCTATGGATTTTTAAGTAAATTTGCAAGGTTTTTTAAATGCTAATTCCTAACTATATAAGGCCTGAAACCTATGGTTTTTAAAGTAAATTTGCAAGGTTTTTTAAATGCTAATTCCTAACTATATAAGGCTGAAACCTATGTTTTTTCTGTGAATTTGCAAGGTTTTTTAAATGTTAATTCCTAACTATATCAGGCGTGAAACCTATATTTCTTTTCAAGAAATTTCGAAGGTTTTGTAAATGCTAATTCTTTAGCGGATAACGTTTATAATATATATGTTATTATCCTTTTGGGAACTCCTGAGCAGCCATCTTGTTTCTCAGGAGAAGTGAGGCACAAGAGAGCACAAAACAAGAGTGGAAAATGCGAAAAGGTTGGCAGGGTTGAGACCCCCTGACCCCCTAGCCCTTCTCAGGGGGTACGCACACGGTGCGCGTTTTTCGAATTTTTTGATTTGCTTTTGCCCTTGGGGGTCCTTTTGGGACCCCCTGAGAAGGGCTAGAGGGTTGGGGGGTCTCTACCCTGCCCCCTTTTTGTGTTTTCCACTCTTGTTTTGGGTTCTCTTGTGCCTCAGTTTTCCTGAAAAACAAGATGGTGGCCAACACTTCCTGGTTTGGACAGTTTGGAATGTTGACAGTCGACTGCCAGCCAATCAGAAACTCGCTCGCGCACATAAGGGTACGCGCACGTACGCAGACGTACACGTACGGTACGCGTACCGTACTCGTACGGTGCGCATACGGTGAGCGCATATAGATATGGCTGAGATACCCGCCACCCCCTCTCAACACAAATCCCCAAGGATGGAAAACTGGAAACAATTCTGAAGTTTTTTGGAAGACGGGAGGGAGTGACCCTCCCGGCCGTATTTATTAAAATATGAAACAAAATTAAAAACAAAATTAACAGTTTCATATTATGTACAATTTCATAACCACATTGCGATGTTTGGCTAACCTTAACATATTCTCTAATACAAAGGTCCTCCTAGCCGAACTAACATCCTACAAAACATTTACTTGAAATTTTGAAATTGTACATCCTAACGTTTAAGGGCCAACGGCAAGGTCGTAACCGGTGTCAAGATCCCTAACCCAGAAATATCCCCCTCACTTGTGAGGGGCGGCACAGAGGCGTACCTCAAATGCAACTTACCAATTTCCCTTGACTTGACGGGGGCCCCAATAAAACTCGACGCCATTTAAAGGTCGTACGAGGACTCGTGTGAGGTATCTAGAAGGTAGCGTAGACCCCCCCCAAACCCCACACAACTTACCACATCTGCCGTCGCAGACGTCCTGGCCCCGGGAAATTCCCCAGGAGGGGGCTGTAACCCCTCCTACCCAGGAAGGGGTCTTGACCGCCTTTCCTTTTCTTTCGGCGACCCATCCTTAGAAGGGACCGCCTCCCCGTTGAGGGGCCAATGGCCACCTCCCCCGCGCGCTCCCATCCGTAATGGGTGACGCCCACTCATAGGGATCTTCCAATTAGTGCTCACCGATCATGACCTTACCGCCACAGGACCGGATAGTTGACCGGCTATCCGGACCCCCCACAACACTTCTACCTAAAGGTCATGTTTTAACGTCTTTAGCCAAGCTATGAAGTCTCCTATGAGTAACTCATTCCCCACCCGAGACAAATGCACACCATCCCTCAAATACATACTGTCCCCATTAATACAACCATGCGAAATAGAATGCAGTGTACTGGAACGGAACAACCTACTCACTTTGTTATTAATTTTCCTTACAGAATGATTCAAAGCTGAAACAGAAAAAGCCCCCCGCCACACTTTTCGTGGGATCATATGGGACCACGCAATCGTGCACCCTGGAACTCTCCTTGCTAACCAACTTACAGTGGAAAGCATTGCCTCAAGGAGAAGTCGTCTACCAGTGGTGACCAAATCATTGCCCCCAAGATGTACTATGACTACAGACGGCGGTGACCTCGTCCGCCCTAGCAAACCCTCGAAAAACGATTGAAACTGGTCAATACAGAGACCGCCCCTTCCGTAGAAGGACACACTGTACCCGTATTCCCCAGCCACGTGAATCATGTCACCTGTCTTGAATACGTCCGCGGCACGCCTCACGTATGAGTGGCCCACGACCCACACCTCCCTTTTCACAGCCGGTGATGTCTGACCGCTGGCCCGGTGTTGGGTCGACTGCATAGTCCGCCCCGCCTCGTAGGCTTGCGTAACTGAAAACCAAACAAACAAGAAGCGTGAGTACATCATTACAGCTTCACAACATGTGCAAACGCACATACCTCTTATAACAATTGGAGGACCAACGCCCCACCCGTTTAACTTGTTCCACATTCAGACCCCTGGCTGTAGCCTCTGTAGCAGCCCCTATCCGAAAGGAATGGGTCCCAAACTCGCCCGGGTTCAAGCCCGCAGCTGTAATCGACATCGCAAGCACCCGCTGAAACTGAAACCTTGTCAGTGGGGTGGCGTCAGCGTGTCTCAACAAGGTCCCCCCCCATGATGCCACCCTTCGTGTTAAATAATCCTCTAAACACTTCACCGGGCACATGGAGGACCCAGGAATCCTGCGTATGATTATGCAGTCACCCATCCCACTCTGATCGGTCTTGGACCTCACAAACGAGACAGTCATTGTCTCCCCTCTGATCTGCACGTGCTCTGCGCACAGCCCTACCGTCACATCCTGCTTGTTCCTTGCCACTAATTCGCTTACCCGCATAGCCCCATGAAATGCCAGCGTAAAAGCGGCTCGGAATAACACTGTCTCAAACTGAGATGAACAAGTTGCAGGGAGTCTGGATAATAACTGGGCCAACCTATCCAAACCTATCGGGCGCCTCTCATCTACTCTGCGACCCTCAAGGCGTTGCCACCCACGTAGCGCTTTTTGTACAACGAAAGACGCTGTCGGGTCCTGGATCCCATGAGCCCTAGCAACAAAGGAAATGGCAGCCCGATGCCTCTGGGCCGTGGCCACCGATTTCCCTGCCAGATGTAAAGACATCAGAAAGTTCACTACCCATTCCTCCTGACCCCAAAGCTCCTCTCTAGCAGTCCCCAAGAAGGCAAAATAGGACCGGAACGCCCCTTCATATGCCTTCCTTGTCCTGGGTGCTAAACTCTCTCCCACGAGGTTACGAAGTTCGGGGCACCGAGAGACCAGAGAGCTTCGGGAAAGGGTGCCGGCTCCGGGTCCGCTGTGGGAAGAAAACCCCAGAAGGCCTGCATACGAAAACGAGAAAGGGCATCAGCCGCCTGGTTCATTACCCCAGGGACATGTCTTGCCTTGAATAGCACATTCAATTGCATACACAGTAATACGATTTCCTTGAGCAGCCTCAAAATCCATTTGCATTGTGCTGCCTGGCTATTGATACACTCAACCACGGTCATATTGTCAGACCAGAATACCACAGAGTGATCTCTGAACCCTTCGGGCCATGTTCTTAGGGCCACCAAAATGGGGAAAAGTTCCAGGAAAGCAATGTTACTTGTCAGTCCACTGTCATGCCACCATGTCGGCCACTTTTGTGCAGACCATCGAGTGCCAAAAATGGCACCAAAACCTATGCTCCCCGCCGAATCTGTCCATAGCCCCAGCTCCTCAGAGGACACGGCCGGTTTGCTCCAGACGACTCGACCATTGAAATCCGCCAGAAATGCCAACCAAATGCGCATGTCCTGGCGTACCTCTGCCGAGAGCCTTGTGCGATGATGGCCCTCCTTCAGGCCGACCATGGCTTGAGCGATCGAGCAGGAAAAGGGGCGGGCCATTGGTATAACTCTCAGGGCAAAATTCAACTGTCCCACTAACTGCTGTAATTGATGCAGCTTAACCTTAGATTCACTTATACACATTTGCAGGGATGACCTGAACCTTAACACTTTGTCACCTGGTAAACGGAAACAACCTTCTCCGGAGTCGATCCCCAGAAACTCGAGGCAAGTCGAAGGACCAACAGTCTTACCTGGTGCCAATGGCACGCCAAACTGATTCATTAAGACACAAAATGCAGCCAAAGCCTGCCCACATTCCGGATCCCCGGCTGCCCCCAGGAACAAAAAATCATCGAGATAATGCATCACTCGTTGGAAACCCGTCTTCTTTGTGAAGACCCATTGTAGGAAACTACTGAATTTCTCGAAATAGGCACAAGATATAGAGCACCCCATCGGCATACACCTATCCATGTAATAATGACCCTGAAACATGAAACCTAGGAGACGCTGATCGTCTGGGTGTACCGGGAGCAACCGGAACGCTGACTCGATATCAGATTTTGCCATCAGCGCACCGGGCCCCAGGCGATTCAAAATGGCTACGGCCTCATCGAAGGATGCGTACCGCACCGAATACACTTCCGGGTCTATCGCTTCGTTTACGGAAGCACCACGTGGGGCTGATAAATTATGTATCAGCCGAAACTCCACCGGGTCCTTCTTGGGGACCACCCCTAAAGGAGAACAAACAAAGTTAGCAACCGGGGGTACACTAAACGGACCGGCGACTCGACCTCGAGTAACCTCCTTCCGGATCTTTTCCTGTACCACGGTCGTATGCTGCAAGACCGATATCTGATTTTTACATTTCTCTACTCCCTGAAAGTCCCCCACTGGGATGCGGAAACCATATGAAAACCCGTTCCGTAACACCCCAGCGGAAGCACGATCCGGGTATCCGCTGAGCCAGGGAATCATTGCCAAGGTATCAATCGGGGTAGGTAAAGGCGCCCCTCGGACTATGTTAGACCTGTTTGGCGCTTCCTCTGCCCCCGTTATCACCCGTTTTGGCTCTGCACGTGGACTCAGGATGGGATGATTGCCCACACCCACTACATTCGTGTCTAAATTTGCACGACCCCGGGGCCTAGTACATTTACCCCTGTTAAAGTTCCAACAGACCCCCCTTTTACCTGTATTGCCGGTAGGCCTCGAGTGACTGTCGGTACCCGTACCTGATCGAAAGGGCGTCCCCGCATATTGGCGGGAGGATTCGCCAACGCTACTCCCTACCAATGGCAATTTCAACATACCTGTATCCTCCATTTTGGACCAGGACACAGAATCATAACAATCCCAAGTTAAATTTTTATCATGTTCTTTTGCCTTTCTGAACAGATTATCATAGCAGAACCAATGATTACCCTCGTGTGATACAGAGTACCCCATGATCCGTGACTGATAAATCGGCAATTCGGGTAGCAATTCGGGCCTTCGCTCCCCCAAGATCGATGTAAAAATCCCCCACGCTTTGCCCCAATTGCCAATGTTTTCATTTACCTTATAGGCAGCCATCTTTGCGCGCCAAACACTCGGATGCATGAGGTCTTTCTGGCCCTTAACATGCTCCATCTCATAATGATCAGTAAGCAACGAGAAGATGTTTACATATTCCCCTGCCCATATCTTTTCTTTAATAGCTACAGGGACATGCTGACCCAACTTTTCCCTTCGAGAGGGTGCTGACTCATCCCTCGCAATCGGCAATGGCCGCTTACCTGAACCGGACGCTGTCTCTGCAACTGAACCAGTCCCCTGTGACTTCTCTACTGCCGCAGCCGGCGTGGATACCTTCGCCGCTTCCCGAGTTTCACGCAGTTGCTTCATCAAGACCTGCGCGTCGACAGCCGTGGCGCCCTCGCTACCTTTACCCAACCACGCTGCTAATTGTGCTGCCAATTCGGGCGGCATATCTTCCCCGGACACGGGAGTGACCACTACGGGAATCGGGTTCCCTTCTTCCGGCACGGGAGTGGGTGCTTCCAGCAGGGTACTGGGACCCGGGATGTCTCCCCCAGCTGCTCCCCTCCTGGGCCTCTTGCCTTTTCCTCCCGGGTCTGCTCCCGCCAAAGGACGTTTCGGCCCCCCTTCCTCGTCTTTATCCATTCGCCTCTTTAGGTCGGTCACCTCTTTCATGAGAACACGTAGCATCTGGTCGGTAGTCATTCGCTTTCCCGCCTTCTTCGGCATTCTCCGACAGAGTATCTGAAAAACAAACAAGAACGATTACAACGCTCAAAATTGGCTCTTCGTTCCGTCTCGAGCTCACGTGCAGCGAGGAGGTGCAGCTTCAGAGCACAGGAACAAGAGGATGCCTTCTGGTCTTACTTCTCCTTTTATCCGTCTTCAGGGCGGGCGTAAACCCGCCCCTGCCTGCCCAAGGGCGTGGCCAGCCGCGTCCGTGTCTAGGCCAACCCACTCTAGAGCGGGAAAAGGCGCGCCCCGGCTACGCCGCTTCGGGCATACCAGCCGAGACTCGCCTCCCGCCCAAGATGGCTTCCCGGGGGGATCGTGGTACTCTGCCATATGTTCGGGGGGACCGAAAGGTCGCCCCTTTCCATATATAATTTGCTCAAATTCAATTTTCTCAACAACTACTGTAGGGATTTTCACCAAATATAGAAAAGGCACTACTGCATACCTGTCCCTACCATTTTGCTAAGTTTGGTGTAATTCTGTTCTGCCGTTCGGGCCATAGCCGTGTCTAAAGGTCCCATAGAAAAAGCCATTTGAAAAATTTCAAATTCAATTTTCTCAAGAACTACTGGGGGGATTTTCCCCAATTGTAGCAAAGGCACATCTGCATACCAGGCCCTACCATTTTGCCACGTTTGGTGTAATTCCATTCAGCCGTTCGGGCTGTAGCCGTGGCTAAAGGTCCCTATGGAAATTAACATGGAGAAAACATGTTTTGGGACCCCCCTTTCGGCCCCCGCTTAACGAATCCCCATGAATCTTTCAGGGAATGAGAGGAGCAGAGCAAAGCAATTTTAAGGAAAATTACACGCAGATTCCTCAATCGGCACCAAAGTTATCCCCGATAGAATGTTGGGGATTTCCTATGGTAACTAGGTACTAACTATATATACCTACTGGCGACCGCCAGTAGGTAGTATATATATATATATATATATATATACATACACACACACACAATAAATTACAAACTTTAACAAATTATCTGGATTTATTTTTTTAAACATTCCAATTTAATTAAACATCAAAACGTAAACAATATATTTTTTAATTTTGTTTAAATTATTTTCTTAGCCATGGGTATAATTCATTATAACAACAAAAGATGCAAGAAAAAAACAACCCATAACAGAGAGTAGAACTAGAACATACATAATCCAAGAAAAAGATAGAGAGATAGCATCAAACGAAACTTAATATAATTAACACAAACGTACCAGGAAAAGACAACATTAACAAGACCAATAACACATTATTCTTAAGAAGAGTAAGATGTCATTTGAGATGTCATCAGTGATGTAATCAGTGATGTCACTGACTATGTCATGAATGATGTAATATGTGACATCATCAGCAGTGAATTGCGGGTGCGCGAAATATAGTTAGTACAACTAACTATATAGGAGCAATTTCAATGGTTTTTCAAATGCTAATTCTATTAGCAGATAACGTTTATATATGTTATTATCCTTTTGGGAACTCCTGAGCAGCCATCTTGTTTCTCAGGAGAAGTGAGGCACAAGAGAGCACAAAACAAGAATGGAAAACGCGAAAAGGTCGGCAGGGTTTAGACCCCCTGACCCCCTAGCCCTTCTCAGGGGGTACGCACACGGTGCGTTTTTCGAATTTTTTGATTTGTTTTTGCCCTTGGGGGTCCTTTTGGGACCCCCTGAGAAGGGCTAGAGGGTTGGGGGGTCTCTACCCTGCCCCCTTTTCGTTTTTTCCACTCTTTTTTTGGGCTCTCTTGTGCCTCAGTTTTCCTGAAAAACAAGATGGTGGCCAACACTTCCTGGTTTGGACAGTTTGGAATGTTGACAGTCGACTGCCAGCCAATCAGAAACTCGCTCGCGCACGTAAGGGTACGCGTACGTACGCGTACGGTACGCGTACCGTACGGTGCGCATACGGTGAGCGCATATAGATATATAATTTGCTCAAATTCAATTTTCTCAACAACTACTGTAGGGATTTTCACCAAATATAGAAAAGGCACTACTGCATACCTGTCCCTACCATTTTGCCAAGTTTGGTGTAATTCTGTTCTGCCGTTCGGGCCATAGCCGTGTCTAAAGGTCCCATAGAAAAAGCCATTTGAAAAATTTCAAATTCAATTTTCTCAAGAACTACTGCGGGGATTTTCCTCAATTGTAGCAAAGGCACATCTGCATACCAGGCCCTACCATTTTGCCACGTTTGGTGTAATTCCATTCAGCCGTTCGGGCTGTAGCCGTGGCTAAAGGTCCCTATGGAAATTAACATGGAGAAAACACGTTTTGGGACCCCCCTTTCGGCCCCCGCTTAACGAATCCCCATGAATCTTTCAGGGAAGGAGCGGAGCAGAGCAAAGCAATTTTAAGGAAAATTACACGCAGATTCCTCAATCGGCGCCAAAGTTATTCCCCATAGAATGTTGGGGATTTCCTATGGTAACTAGGTCCTAACTATATATACCTACTGGCGACCGCCAGTAGGTAGTATATATATATATATATATATATACATACACACACACACAATAAATTACAAACTGTAACAAATTATCTGGATTTATTTTTTTAAACATTCCAATTTAATTAAACATCAAAACGTAAACAATATATTTTTGAATTTTGTTTAAATTATTTTCTTAGCCATGGGTATAATTCATTATAACAACAAAAGATGCAAGAAAAAAACAACCCATAACAGAGAGTAGAACATACATAATCCAAGAAAAAGATAGAGAGATAGCATCAAACGAAACTTAATATAATTAACACAAACGTACCAGGAAAAGACAACATTAACAAGACCAATAACACATTATTCTTAAGAAGAGTAAGATGTCATTTGAGATGTCATCAGTGATGTAATCAGTGATGTCACTGACTATGTCATGAATGATGTAATATGTGACATCATCAGCAGTGAATTGCGGGTGCGCGAAATATAGTTAGTACAACTAACTATATAGGAGCAATTTCAATGGTTTTTCAAATGCTAATTCCTAACTATATAAAGCCTGAACCCTATGGTGTTTTAAGTGAATTTGCAAGGTTTTTAAAATGCTAATTCCTAACTATATAAGGCCTGAAACCTATGGATTTTTAAGTGAATTTGCAAGGTTTTTTAAATGCTAATTCCTAACTATATAAGGCCTGAAACCTATGGTTTTTTAAGTAAATTTGCAAGGTTTTTTAAATGCTAATTCCTAACTATATAAGGCTTGAAACCTATGTTTTTTCAGTGAATTTGCAAGGTTTTTTAAATGTTAATTCCTAACTATATCGGGCGTGAAACCTATATTTCTTTTCAAGAAATTTCGAAGGTTTTGTAAATGCTAATTCTTTAGCGGATAACGTTTATAATATATATGTTATTATCCTTTTGGGAACTCCTGAGCAGCCATCTTGTTTCTCAGGAGAAGTGAGGCACAAGAGAGCACAAAACAAGAGTGGAAAATGCGAAAAGGTTGGCAGGGTTGAGACCCCCTGACCCCCTAGCCCTTCTCAGGGGGTACGCACACGGTGCGCGTTTTTCGAATTTTTTGATTTGCTTTTGCCCTTGGGGGTCCTTTTGGGACCCCCTGAGAAGGGCTAGAGGGTTGGGGGGTCTCTACCCTGCCCCCTTTTTGTGTTTTCCACTCTTGTTTTGGGCTCTCTTGTGCCTCAGTTTTCCTGAAAAACAAGATGGTGGCCAACACTTCCTGGTTTGGACAGTTTGGAATGTTGACAGTCGACTGCCAGCCAATCAGAAACTCGCTCGCGCACATAAGGGTACGCGTACGTACGCGTACGTACACGTACGGTACGCGTACCGTACTCGTACGGTGCGCATACGGTGAGCGCATATAGATATATAATTTGCTCAAATTCAATTTTCTCAACAACTACTGTAGGGATTTTCACCAAATATAGAAAAGGCACTACTGCATACCTGTCCCTACCATTTTGCCAAGTTTGGTGTAATTCTGTTCTGCCGTTCGGGCCATAGCCGTGTCTAAAGGTCCCATAGAAAAAGCCATTTGAAAAATTTCAAATTCAATTTTCTCAAGAACTACCGGGGGGATTTTCCCCAATTGTAGCAAAGGCACATCTGCAAACCAGGCCCTACCATTTTGCCACGTTTGGTTTAATTCCATTCAGCCGTTCGGGCTGTAGCCGTGGCTAAAGGTCCCTATGGAAATTAACATGGAAAAAACACGTTTTGGGACCCCCCTTTCGGCCCCCGCTTAACGAATCCCCATGAATCTTTCAGGGAAGGAGCGGAGCAGAGCAAAGCAATTTTAAGGAAAATTACACGCAGATTCCTCAATTGGCGCCAAAGTTATTCCCGATAGAATGTTGGGGATTTCCTATGGTAACTAGGTCCTAACTATATATACCTACTGGCGACCGCCAGTAGGTAGTATATATATATATATATATATATACATACACACACACACAATAAATTACAAACTGTAACAAATTATCTGGATTTATTTTTTTAAACATTCCAATTTAATTAAACATCAAAACGTAAACAATATATTTTTTAATTTTGTTTACATTATTTTCTTAGCCATGGGTATAATTCATTATAACAACAAAAGATGCAAGAAAAAAACAACCCATAACAGAGAGTAGAACATACATAATCCAAGAAAAAGATAGAGAGATAGCATCAAACGAAACTTAATATAATTAACACAAACGTACCAGGAAAAGACAACATTAACAAGACCAATAACACATTATTCTTAAGAAGAGTAAGATGTCATTTGAGATGTCATCAGTGATGTAATCAGTGAAGTCACTGACTATGTCATGAATGATGTAATATGTGACATCATCAGCAGTGAATTGCGGGTGCGCGAAATATAGTTAGTACAACTAACTATATAGGAGCAATTTCAATGGTTTTTCAAATGCTAATTCTATTAGCGGATAACGTTTATATATGTTATTATCCTTTTGGGAACTCCTGAGCAGCCATCTTGTTTCTCAGGAGAAGTGAGGCACAAGAGAGCACAAAACAAGAATGGAAAACGCGAAAAGGTTGGCAGGGTTGGGACCCCCTGACCCCCTAGCCCTTCTCAGGGGGTACGCACACGGTGCGTTTTTCGAATTTTTTGATTTGTTTTTGCCCTTGGGGGTCCTTTTGGGACCCCCTGAGAAGGGCTAGAGGGTTGGGGGGTCTCTACCCTGCCCCCTTTTCGTGTTTTCCACTCTTTTTTTGGGCTCTCTTGTGCCTCAGTTTTCCTGAAAAACAAGATGGTGGCCAACCCTTCCTGGTTTGGACAGTTTGGAATGTTGACAGTCGACTGCCAGCCAATCAGAAACTCGCTCGCGCACGTAAGGGTACGCGTACGTACGCGTACGTACGCGTACGGTACGCGTACCGTACTCGTACGGTGCGCATACGGTGAGCGCATATAGATATATAATTTGCTCAAATTCAATTTTCTCAACAACTACTGTAGGGATTTTCACCAAATATAGAAAAGGCACTACTGCATACCTGTCCCTACCATTTTGCCAAGTTTGGTGTAATTCTGTTCTGCCGTTCGGGCCATAGCCGTGTCTAAAGGTCCCATAGAAAAAGCCATTTGAAAAATTTCAAATTCAATTTTCTCAAGAACTACCGGGGGGATTTTCCCCAATTGTAGCAAAGGCACATCTGCATACCAGGCCCTACCATTTTGCCACGTTTGGTGTAATTCCATTCAGCCGTTCGGGCTGTAGCCGTGGCTAAAGGTCCCTATGGAAATTAACATGGAGAAAACACGTTTTGGGACCCCCCTTTCGGCCCCCGCTTAACGAATCCCCATGAATCTTTCAGGGAAGGAGCGGAGCAGAGCAAAGCAATTTTAAGGAAAATTACACACAGATTCCTCAATCGGCGCCAAAGTTATTCCCAATAGAATGTTGGGGATTTCCTATGGTAACTAGGTCCTAACTATATATACCTACTGGCAACCGCCAGTAGGTAGTATATATATATATATATATATATATATACATACACACACACACAATAAATTACAAACTGTAACAAATTATCTGGATTTATTTTTTTAAACATTCCAATTTAATTAAACATCAAAACGTAAACAATATATTTTTTAATTTTGTTTACATTATTTTCTTAGCCATGGGTATAATTCATTATAACAACAAAAGATGCAAGAAAAAAACAACCCATAACAGAGAGTAGAACATACATAATCCAAGAAAAAGATAGAGAGATAGCATCAAACGAAACTTAATATAATTAACACAAACGTACCAGGAAAAGACAACATTAACAAGACCAATAACACATTATTCTTAAGAAGAGTAAGATGTCATTTGAGATGTCATCAGTGATGTAATCAGTGATGTCACTGACTATGTCATGAATGATGTAATATGTGACATCATCAGCAGTGAATTGCGGGTGCGCGAAATATAGTTAGTACAACTAACTATATAGGAGCAATTTCAATGGTTTTTCAAATGCTAATTCTATTAGCGGATAACGTTTATATATGTTATTATCCTTTTGGGAACTCCTGAGCAGCCATCTTGTTTCTCAGGAGAAGTGAGGCACAAGAGAGCACAAAACAAGAATGGAAAACGCGAAAAGGTTGGCAGGGTTGAGACCCCCTGACCCCCTAGCCCTTCTCAGGGGGTACGCACACGGTGCGTTTTTCGAATTTTTTGATTTGTTTTTGCCCTTGGGGGTCCTTTTGGGACCCCCTGAGAAGGGCTAGAGGGTTGGGGGGTCTCTACCCTGCCCCCTTTTCGTGTTTTCCACTCTTTTTTTGGGCTCTCTTGTGCCTCAGTTTTCCTGAAAAACAAGATGGTGGCCAACACTTCCTGGTTTGGACAGTTTGGAATGTTGACAGTCGACTGCCAGCCAATCAGAAACTCGCTCGCGCACGTAAGGGTACACGTACGTACGCGTACGTACGCGTATGGTACGCGTACCGTACTCGTACGGTGCGCATACGGTGAGCGCATATAGATATATAATTTGCTCAAATTCAATTTTCTCAACAACTACTGTAGGGATTTTCACCAAATATAGAAAAGGCACTACTGCATACCTGTCCCTACCATTTTGCCAAGTTTGGTGTAATTCTGTTCTGCCGTTCGGGCCATAGCCGTGTCTAAAGGTCCCATAGAAAAAGCCATTTGAAAAATGTCAAATTCAATTTTCTCAAGAACTACTGGGGGGATTTTCCCCAATTGTAGCAAAGGCACATCTGCATGCCAGGCCCTACCATTTTGCCACGTTTGGTGTAATTCCATTCAGCCGTTCGGGCTGTAGCCGTGGCTAAAGGTCCCTATGGAAATTAACATGGAGAAAACACGTTTTGGGACCCCCCTTTCGGCCCCCGCTTAACGAATCCCCATGAATCTTTCAGGGAAGGAGCGGAGCAGAGCAAAGCAATTTTAAGGAAAATTACACACAGATTCCTCAATCGGCGCCAAAGTTATTCCCAATAGAATGTTGGGGATTTCCTACGGTAACTAGGTCCTAACTATATATACCTACTGGCGACCGCCAGTAGGTAGTATATATATATATATATATATATACATACACACACACACAATAAATTACAAACTGTAACAAATTATCTGGATTTATTTTTTTAAACATTCCAATTTAATTAAACATCAAATCGTAAACAATATATTTTTGAATTGTGTTTAAATTATTTTCTTAGCCATGGGTATAATTCATTATAACAACAAAAGATGCAAGAAAAAAACAACCCATAACAGAGAGTAGAACATACATAATCCAAGAAAAAGATAGAGAGATAGCATCAAACGAAACTTAATATAATTAACACAAACGTACCAGGAAAAGACAACATTAACAAGACCAATAACACATTATTCTTAAGAAGAGTAAGATGTCATTTGAGATGTCATCAGTGATGTAATCAGTGATGTCACTGACTATGTCATGAATGATGTAATATGTGACATCATCAGCAGTGAATTGCGGGTGCGCGAAATATAGTTAGTACAACTAACTATATAGGAGCAATTTCAATGGTTTTTCAAATGCTAATTCCTAACTATATAAAGCCTGAACCCTATGGTGTTTTAAGTGAATTTGCAAGGTTTTTAAAATGCTAATTCCTAACTATATAAGGCCTGAAACCTATGGATTTTTAAGTGAATTTGCAAGGTTTTTTAAATGCTAATTCCTAACTATATAAGGCCTGAAACCTATGGTTTTTTAAGTAAATTTGCAAGGTTTTTTAAATGCTAATTCCTAACTATATAAGGCTTGAAACCTATGTTTTTTCAGTGAATTTGCAAGGTTTTTTAAATGTTAATTCCTAACTATATCAGGCGTGAAACCTATATTTCTTTTCAAGAAATTTCGAAGGTTTTGTAAATGCTAATTCTTTAGCGGATAACGTTTATAATATATATGTTATTATCCTTTTGGGAACTCCTGAGCAGCCATCTTGTTTCTCAGGAGAAGTGAGGCACAAGAGAGCACAAAACAAGAGTGGAAAATGCGAAAAGGTTGGCAGGGTTGAGACCCCCTGACCCCCTAGCCCTTCTCAGGGGGTACGCACACGGTGCGCGTTTTTCGAATTTTTTGATTTGCTTTTGCCCTTGGGGGTCCTTTTGGGACCCCCTGAGAAGGGCTAGAGGGTTGGGGGGTCTCTACCCTGCCCCCTTTTTGTGTTTTCAACTCTTGTTTTGGGCTCTCTTGTGCCTCAGTTTTCCTGAAAAACAAGATGGTGGCCAACACTTCCTGGTTTGGACAGTTTGGAATGTTGACAGTCGACTGCCAGCCAATCAGAAACTCGCTCGCGCACATAAGGGTACGCGTACGTACGCGTACGTACACGTACGGTACGCGTACCGTACTCGTACGGTGCGCATACGGTGAGCGCATATAGATATATAATTTGCTCAAATTCAATTTTCTCAACAACTACTGTAGGGATTTTCACCAAATATAGAAAAGGCACTACTGCATACCTGTCCCTACCATTTTGCCAAGTTTGGTGTAATTCTGTTCTGCCGTTCGGGCCATAGCCGTGTCTAAAGGTCCCATAGAAAAAGCCATTTGAAAAATTTCAAATTCAATTTTCTCAAGAACTACTGGGGGGATTTTCCCCAATTGTAGCAAAGGCACATCTGCGAACCAGGCCCTACCATTTTGCCACGTTTGGTTTAATTCCATTCAGCCGTTCGGGCTGTAGCCGTGGCTAAAGGTCCCTATGGAAATTAACATGGAAAAAACACGTTTTGGGACCCCCCTTTCGGCCCCCGCTTAACGAATCCCCATGAATCTTTCAGGGAAGGAGCGGAGCAGAGCAAAGCAATTTTAAGGAAAATTACACGCAGATTCCTCAATTGGCGCCAAAGTTATTCCCGATAGAATGTTGGGGATTTCCTATGGTAACTAGGTCCTAACTATATATACCTACTGGCGACCGCCAGTAGGTAGTATATATATATATATATATATATATATATATATACATACACACACACACAATAAATTACAAACTGTAACAAATTATCTGGATTTATTTTTTTAAACATTCCAATTTAATTAAACATCAAAACGTAAACAATATATTTTTGAATTTTGTTTACATTATTTTCTTAGCCATGGGTATAATTCATTATAACAACAAAAGATGCAAGAAAAAAACAACCCATAACAGAGAGTAGAACATACATAATCCAAGAAAAAGATAGAGAGATAGCATCAAACGAAACTTAATATAATTAACACAAACGTACCAGGAAAAGACAACATTAACAAGACCAATAACACATTATTCTTAAGAAGAGTAAGATGTCATTTGAGATGTCATCAGTGATGTAATCAGTGAAGTCACTGACTATGTCATGAATGATGTAATATGTGACATCATCAGCAGTGAATTGCGGGTGCGCGAAATATAGTTAGTACAACTAACTATATAGGAGCAATTTCAATGGTTTTTCAAATGCTAATTCTATTAGCGGATAACGTTTATATATGTTATTATCCTTTTGGGAACTCCTGAGCAGCCATCTTGTTTCTCAGGAGAAGTGAGGCACAAGAGAGCACAAAACAAGAATGGAAAACGCGAAAAGGTTGGCAGGGTTGGGACCCCCTGACCCCCTAGCCCTTCTCAGGGGGTACGCACACGGTGCGTTTTTCGAATTTTTTGATTTGTTTTTGCCCTTGGGGGTCCTTTTGGGACCCCCTGAGAAGGGCTAGAGGGTTGGGGGGTCTCTACCCTGCCCCCTTTTCGTGTTTTCCACTCTTTTTTTGGGCTCTCTTGTGCCTCAGTTTTCCTGAAAAACAAGATGGTGGCCAACCCTTCCTGGTTTGGACAGTTTGGAATGTTGACAGTCGACTGCCAGCCAATCAGAAACTCGCTCGCGCACGTAAGGGTACGCGTACGTACGCGTATGTACGCGTACGGTACGCGTACCGTACTCGTACGGTGCGCATACGGTGAGCGCATATAGATATATAATTTGCTCAAATTCAATTTTCTCAACAACTACTGTAGGGATTTTCACCAAATATAGAAAAGGCACTACTGCATACCTGTCCCTACCATTTTGCCAAGTTTGGTGTAATTCTGTTCTGCCGTTCGGGCCATAGCCGTGTCTAAAGGTCCCATAGAAAAAGCCATTTGAAAAATTTCAAATTCAATTTTCTCAAGAACTACCGGGGGGATTTTCCCCAATTGTAGCAAAGGCACATCTGCATACCAGGCCCTACCATTTTGCCACGTTTGGTGTAATTCCATTCAGCCGTTCGGGCTGTAGCCGTGGCTAAAGGTCCCTATGGAAATTAACATGGAGAAAACACGTTTTGGGACCCCCCTTTCGGCCCCCGCTTAACGAATCCCCATGAATCTTTCAGGGAAGGAGCGGAGCAGAGCAAAGCAATTTTAAGGAAAATTACACACAGATTCCTCAATCGGCGCCAAAGTTATTCCCAATAGAATGTTGGGGATTTCCTATGGTAACTAGGTCCTAACTATATATACCTACTGGCAACCGCCAGTAGGTAGTATATATATATATATATATATATACATACACACACACACAATAAATTACAAACTGTAACAAATTATCTGGATTTATTTTTTTAAACATTCCAATTTAATTAAACATCAAAACGTAAACAATATATTTTTTAATTTTGTTTACATTATTTTCTTAGCCATGGGTATAATTCATTATAACAACAAAAGATGCAAGAAAAAAACAACCCATAACAGAGAGTAGAACATACATAATCCAAGAAAAAGATAGAGAGATAGCATCAAACGAAACTTAATATAATTAACACAAACGTACCAGGAAAAGACAACATTAACAAGACCAATAACACATTATTCTTAAGAAGAGTAAGATGTCATTTGAGATGTCATCAGTGATGTAATCAGTGATGTCACTGACTATGTCATGAATGATGTAATATGTGACATCATCAGCAGTGAATTGCGGGTGCGCGAAATATAGTTAGTACAACTAACTATATAGGAGCAATTTCAATGGTTTTTCAAATGCTAATTCTATTAGCGGATAACGTTTATATATGTTATTATCCTTTTGGGAACTCCTGAGCAGCCATCTTGTTTCTCAGGAGAAGTGAGGCACAAGAGAGCAAAAAACAAGAATGGAAAACGCGAAAAGGTTGGCAGGGTTGAGAACCCCTGACCCCCTAGCCCTTCTCAGAGGGTACGCACACGGTGCGTTTTTCGAATTTTTTGATTTTTGTTTTTGCCCTTGGGGGTCCTTTTGGGACCCCCTGAGAAGGGCTAGAGGGTTGGGGGGTCTCTACCCTGCCCCCTTTTCGTGTTTTCCACTCTTTTTTTGGGCTCTCTTGTGCCTCAGTTTTCCTGAAAAACAAGATGGTGGCCAACACTTCCTGGTTTGGACAGTTTGGAATGTTGACAGTCGACTGCCAGCCAATCAGAAACTCGCTCGCGCACGTAAGGGTACGCGTACGGTACGCGTACCGTACTCGTACGGTGCGCATACGGTGAGCGCATATAGATATATAATTTGCTCAAATTCAATTTTCTCAACAACTACTGTAGGGATTTTCACCAAATATAGAAAAGGCACTACTGCATACCTGTCCCTACCATTTTGCCAAGTTTGGTGTAATTCTGTTCTGCCGTTCGGGCCATAGCCGTGTCTAAAGGTCCCATAGAAAAAGCCATTTGAAAAATGTCAAATTCAATTTTCTCAAGAACTACTGGGGGGATTTTCCCCAATTGTAGCAAAGGCACATCTGCATGCCAGGCCCTACCATTTTGCCACGTTTGGTGTAATTCCATTCAGCCGTTCGGGCTGTAGCCGTGGCTAAAGGTCCCTATGGAAATTAACATGGAGAAAACACGTTTTGGCACCCCCCTTTCGGCCCCCGCTTAACGAATCCCCATGAATCTTTCAGGGAAGGAGCGGAGCAGAGCAAAGCAATTTTAAGGAAAATTACACGCAGATTCCTCAATCGGCGCCAAAGTTATTCCCGATAGAATGTTGGGGATTTCCTATGGTAACTAGGTCCTAATTATATATACCTACTGGCGACCGCCAGTAGGTAGTATATATATATATATATATATATACATACACACACACACAATAAATTACAAACTGTAACAAATTATCTGGATTTATTTTTTTAAACATTCCAATTTAATTAAACATCAAAACGTAAACAATATATTTTTTAATTTTGTTTAAATTATTTTCTTAGCCATGGGTATAATTCATTATAACAACAAAAGATGCAAGAAAAAAACAACCCATAACAGAGAGTAGAACATACATAATCCAAGAAAAAGATAGAGAGATAGCATCAAACGAAACTTAATATAATTAACACAAACGTACCAGGAAAAGACAACATTAACAAGACCAATAACACATTATTCTTAAGAAGAGTAAGATGTCATTTGAGATGTCATCAGTGATGTAATCAGTGAAGTCACTGACTATGTCATGAATGATGTAATATGTGACATCATCAGCAGTGAATTGCGGGTGCGCGAAATATAGTTAGTACAACTAACTATATAGGAGCAATTTCAATGGTTTTTCAAATGCTAATTCTATTAGCGGATAACGTTTATATATGTTATTATCCTTTTGGGAACTCCTGAGCAGCCATCTTGTTTCTCAGGAGAAGTGAGGCACAAGAGAGCACAAAACAAGAATGGAAAACGCGAAAAGGTTGGCAGGGTTGGGACCCCCTGACCCCCTAGCCCTTCTCAGGGGGTACGCACACGGTGCGTTTTTCGAATTTTTTGATTTGTTTTTGCCCTTGGGGGTCCTTTTGGGACCCCCTGAGAAGGGCTAGAGGGTTGGGGGGTCTCTACCCTGCCCCCTTTTCGTGTTTTCCACTCTTTTTTTGGGCTCTCTTGTGCCTCAGTTTTCCTGAAAAACAAGATGGTGGCCAACACTTCCTGGTTTGGACAGTTTGGAATGTTGACAGTCGACTGCCAGCCAATCAGAAACTCGCTCGCGCACGTAAGGGTACGCGTACCGTACTCGTACGGTGCGCATACGGTGAGCGCATATAGATATATCATTTGCTCAAATTCAATTTTCTCAACAACTACTGTAGGGATTTTCACCAAATATAGAAAAGGCACTACTGCATACCTGTCCCTACCATTTTGCCAAGTTTGGTGTAATTCTGTTCTGCCGTTCGGGCCATAGCCGTGTCTAAAGGTCCCATAGAAAAAGCCATTTGAAAAATTTCAAATTCAATTTTCTCAAGAACTACCAGGGGGATTTTCCCCAATTGTAGCAAAGGCACATCTGCATACCAGGCCCTACCATTCTGCCACGTTTGGTGTAATTCCATTCAGCCGTTCGGGCTGTAGCCGTGGCTAAAGGTCCCTATGGAAATTAACATGGAGAAAACACGTTTTGGGACCCCCCTTTCGGCCCCCGCTTAACGAATCCCCATGAATCTTTCAGGTAAGGAGCGGAGCAGAGCAAAGCAATTTTAAGGAAAATTACACACAGATTCCTCAATCGGCGCCAAAGTTATTCCCAATAGAATGTTGGGGATTTCCTATGGTAACTAGGTCCTAACTATATATACCTACTGGCGACCGCCAGTAGGTAGTATATATATATATATATATATATATACATACACACACACACAATAAATTACAAACTGTAACAAATTATCTGGATTTATTTTTTTAAACATTCCAATTTAATTAAACATCAAAACGTAAACAATATATTTTTTAATTTTGTTTAAATTATTTTCTTAGCCATGGGTATAATTCATTATAACAACAAAAGATGCAAGAAAAAAACAACCCATAACAGAGAGTAGAACATACATAATCCAAGAAAAAGATAGAGAGATAGCATCAAACGAAACTTAATATAATTAACACAAACGTACCAGGAAAAGACAACATTAACAAGACCAATAACACATTATTCTTAAGAAGAGTAAGATGTCATTTGAGATGTCATCAGTGATGTAATCAGTGATGTCACTGACTATGTCATGAATGATGTAATATGTGACATCATCAGCAGTGAATTGCGGGTGCGCGAAATATAGTTAGTACAACTAACTATATAGGAGCAATTTCAATGGTTTTTCAAATGCTAATTCTATTAGCGGATAACGTTTATATATGTTATTATCCTTTTGGGAACTCCTGAGCAGCCATCTTGTTTCTCAGGAGAAGTGAGGCACAAGAGAGCACAAAACAAGAATGGAAAACGTGAAAAGGTTGGCAGGGTTGAGACCCCCTGACCCCCTAGCCCTTCTCAGGGGGTACGCACACGGTGCGTTTTTCGAATTTTTTGATTTGTTTTTGCCCTTGGGGGTCCTTTTGGGACCCCCTGAGAAGGGCTAGAGGGTTGGGGGGTCTCTACCCTGCCCCCTTTTCGTGTTTTCCACTCTTTTTTTGGGCTCTCTTGTGCCTCAGTTTTCCTGAAAAACAAGATGGTGGCCAACACTTCCTGGTTTGGACAGTTTGGAATGTTGACAGTCGACTGCCAGCCAATCAGAAACTCGCTCGCGCACGTAAGGGTACGCGTACGTACGCGTACGTACGCGTATGGTACGCGTACCGTACTCGTACGGTGCGCATACGGTGAGCGCATATAGATATATAATTTGCTAAAATTCAATTTTGTCAACAACTACTGTAGGGATTTTCACCAAATATAGAAAAGGCACTACTGCATACCTGTCCCTACCATTTTGCCAAGTTTGGTGTAATTCTGTTCTGCCGTTCGGGCCATAGCCGTGTCTAAAGGTCCCATAGAAAAAGCCATTTGAAAAATGTCAAATTCAATTTTCTCAAGAACTACTGGGGGGATTTTCCCCAATTGTAGCAAAGGCACATCTGCATGCCAGGCCCTACCATTTTGCCACGTTTGGTGTAATTCCATTCAGCCGTTCGGGCTGTAGCCGTGGCTAAAGGTCCCTATGGAAATTAACATGGAGAAAACACGTTTTGGCACCCCCCTTTCGGCCCCCGCTTAACGAATCCCCATGAATCTTTCAGGGAAGGAGCGGAGCAGAGCAAAGCAATTTTAAGGAAAATTACACGCAGATTCCTCAATCGGCGCCAAAGTTATTCCCGATAGAATGTTGGGGATTTCCTATGGTAACTAGGTCCTAATTATATATACCTACTGGCGACCGCCAGTAGGTAGTATATATATATATATATATATATATATATACATACACACACACACAATAAATTACAAACTGTAACAAATTATCTGGATTTATTTTTTTAAACATTCCAATTTAATTAAACATCAAAACGTAAACAATATATTTTTTAATTTTGTTTAAATTATTTTCTTAGCCATGGGTATAATTCATTATAACAACAAAAGATGCAAGAAAAAAACAACCCATAACAGAGAGTAGAACATACATAATCCAAGAAAAAGATAGAGAGATAGCATCAAACGAAACTTAATATAATTAACACAAACGTACCAGGAAAAGACAACATTAACAAGACCAATAACACATTATTCTTAAGAAGAGTAAGATGTCATTTGAGATGTCATCAGTGATGTAATCAGTGAAGTCACTGACTATGTCATGAATGATGTAATATGTGACATCATCAGCAGTGAATTGCGGGTGCGCGAAATATAGTTAGTACAACTAACTATATAGGAGCAATTTCAATGGTTTTTCAAATGCTAATTCTATTAGCGGATAACGTTTATATATGTTATTATCCTTTTGGGATCTCCTGAGCAGCCATCTTGTTTCTCAGGAGAAGTGAGGCACAAGAGAGCACAAAACAAGAATGGAAAACGCGAAAAGGTTGGCAGGGTTGGGACCCCCTGACCCCCTAGCCCTTCTCAGGGGGTACACACACGGTGCGTTTTTCGAATTTTTTGATTTGTTTTTGCCCTTGGGGGTCCTTTTGGGACCCCCTGAGAAGGGCTAGAGGGTTGGGGGGTCTCTACCCTGCCCCCTTTTCGTGTTTTCCACTCTTTTTTTGGGCTCTCTTGTGCCTCAGTTTTCCTGAAAAACAAGATGGTGGCCAACACTTCCTGGTTTGGACAGTTTGGAATGTTGACAGTCGACTGCCAGCCAATCAGAAACTCGCTCACGCACGAAAGGGTACGCGTACGTACGCGTACGGTACGCGTACCGTACTCGTACGGTGCGCATACGGTGAGCGCATATAGATATATAATTTGCTCAAATTCAATTTTCTCAACAACTACTGTAGGGATTTTCACCAAATATAGAAAAGGCACTACTGCATACCTGTCCCTACCATTTTGCCAAGTTTGGTGTAATTCTGTTCTGCCGTTCGGGCCATAGCCGTGTCTAAAGGTCCCATAGAAAAAGCCATTTGAAAAATTTCAAATTCAATTTTCTCAAGAACTACCGGGGGGATTTTCCCCAATTGTAGCAAAGGCACATCTGCATACCAGGCCCTACCATTTTGCCACGTTTGGTGTAATTCCATTCAGCCGTTCGGGCTGTAGCCGTGGCTAAAGGTCCCTATGGAAATTAACATGGAGAAAACACGTTTTGGGACCCCCCTTTCGGCCCCCGCTTAACGAATCCCCATGAATCTTTCAGGGAAGGAGCGGAGCAGAGCAAAGCAATTTTAAGGAAAATTACACACAGATTCCTCAATCGGCGCCAAAGTTATTCCCAATAGAATGTTGGGGATTTCCTACGGTAACTAGGTCCTAACTATATATACCTACTGGCGACCGCCAGTAGGTAGTATATATATATATATATATATATACATACACACACACACAATAAATTACAAACTGTAACAAATTATCTGGATTTATTTTTTTAAACATTCCAATTTAATTAAACATCAAAACGTAAACAATATATTTTTGAATTTTGTTTAAATTATTTTCTTAGCCATGGGTATAATTCATTATAACAACAAAAGATGCAAGAAAAAAACAACCCATAACAGAGAGTAGAACATACATAATCCAAGAAAAAGATAGAGAGATAGCATCAAACGAAACTTAATATAATTAACACAAACGTACCAGGAAAAGACAACATTAACAAGACCAATAACACATTATTCTTAAGAAGAGTAAGATGTCATCTGAGATGTCATCAGTGATGTAATCAGTGATGTCACTGACTATGTCATGAATGATGTAATATGTGACATCATCAGCAGTGAATTGCGGGTGCGCGAAATATAGTTAGTACAACTAACTATATAGGAGCAATTTCAATGGTTTTTCAAATGCTAATTCCTAACTATATAAAGCCTGAACCCTATGGTGTTTTAAGTGAATTTGCAAGGTTTTTAAAATGCTAATTCCTAACTATATAAGGCCTGAAACCTATGGATTTTTAAGTGAATTTGCAAGGTTTTTTAAATGCTAATTCCTAACTATATAAGGCCTGAAACCTATGGTTTTTTAAGTAAATTTGCAAGGTTTTTTAAATGCTAATTCCTAACTATATAAGGCTTGAAACCTATGTTTTTTCAGTGAATTTGCAAGGTTTTTTAAATGTTAATTCCTAACTATATCAGGCGTGAAACCTATATTTCTTTTCAAGAAATTTCGAAGGTTTTGTAAATGCTAATTCTTTAGCGGATAACGTTTATAATATATATGTTATTATCCTTTTGGGAACTCCTGAGCAGCCATCTTGTTTCTCAGGAGAAGTGAGGCACAAGAGAGCACAAAACAAGAGTGGAAAATGCGAAAAGGTTGGCAGGGTTGAGACCCCCTGACCCCCTAGCCCTTCTCAGGGGGTACGCACACGGTGCGCGTTTTTCGAATTTTTTGATTTGCTTTTGCCCTTGGGGGTCCTTTTGGGACCCCCTGAGAAGGGCTAGAGGGTTGGGGGGTCTCTACCCTGCCCCCTTTTTGTGTTTTCCACTCTTGTTTTGGGCTCTCTTGTGCCTCAGTTTTCCTGAAAAACAAGATGGTGGCCAACACTTCCTGGTTTGGACAGTTTGGAATGTTGACAGTCGACTGCCAGCCAATCAGAAACTCGCTCGCGCACATAAGGGTACGCGTACGTACGCGTACGTACACGTACGGTACGCGTACCGTACTCGTACGGTGCGCATACGGTGAGCGCATATAGATATATAATTTGCTCAAATTCAATTTTCTCAACAACTACTGTAGGGATTTTCACCAAATATAGAAAAGGCACTACTGCATACCTGTCCCTACCATTTTGCCAAGTTTGGTGTAATTCTGTTCTGCCGTTCGGGCCATAGCCGTGTCTAAAGGTCCCATAGAAAAAGCCATTTGAAAAATTTCAAATTCAATTTTCTCAAGAACTACTGGGGGGATTTTCCCCAATTGTAGCAAAGGCACATCTGCAAACCAGGCCCTACCATTTTGCCACGTTTGGTTTAATTCCATTCAGCCGTTCGGGCTGTAGCCGTGGCTAAAGGTCCCTATGGAAATTAACATGGAAAAAACACGTTTTGGGACCCCCCTTTCGGCCCCCGCTTAACGAATCCCCATGAATCTTTCAGGGAAGGAGCGGAGCAGAGCAAAGCAATTTTAAGGAAAATTACACGCAGATTCCTCAATTGGCGCCAAAGTTATTCCCGATAGAATGTTGGGGATTTCCTATGGTAACTAGGTCCTAACTATATATACCTACTGGCGACCGCCAGTAGGTAGTATATATATATATATATATATATATATACATACACACACACACAATAAATTACAAACTGTAACAAATTATCTGGATTTATTTTTTTAAACATTCCAATTTAATTAAACATCAAAACGTAAACAATATATTTTTTAATTTTGTTTACATTATTTTCTTAGCCATGGGTATAATTCATTATAACAACAAAAGATGCAAGAAAAAAACAACCCATAACAGAGAGTAGAACATACATAATCCAAGAAAAAGATAGAGAGATAGCATCAAACGAAACTTAATATAATTAACACAAACGTACCAGGAAAAGACAACATTAACAAGACCAATAACACATTATTCTTAAGAAGAGTAAGATGTCATTTGAGATGTCATCAGTGATGTAATCAGTGAAGTCACTGACTATGTCATGAATGATGTAATATGTGACATCATCATCAGTGAATTGCGGGTGCGCGAAATATAGTTAGTACAACTAACTATATAGGAGCAATTTCAATGGTTTTTCAAATGCTAATTCTATTAGCGGATAACGTTTATATATGTTATTATCCTTTTGGGAACTCCTGAGCAGCCATCTTGTTTCTCAGGAGAAGTGAGGCACAAGAGAGCACAAAACAAGAATGGAAAACGCGAAAAGGTTGGCAGGGTTGGGACCCCCTGACCCCCTAGCCCTTCTCAGGGGGTACGCACACGGTGCGTTTTTCGAATTTTTTGATTTGTTTTTGCCCTTGGGGGTCCTTTTGGGACCCCCTGAGAAGGGCTAGAGGGTTGGGGGGTCTCTACCCTGCCCCCTTTTCGTGTTTTCCACTCTTTTTTTGGGCTCTCTTGTGCCTCAGTTTTCCTGAAAAACAAGATGGTGGCCAACCCTTCCTGGTTTGGACAGTTTGGAATGTTGACAGTCGACTGCCAGCCAATCAGAAACTCGCTCGCGCACGTAAGGGTACGCGTACGTACGCGTATGTACGCGTACGGTACGCGTACCGTACTCGTACGGTGCGCATACGGTGAGCGCATATAGATATATAATTTGCTCAAATTCAATTTTCTCAACAACTACTGTAGGGATTTTCACCAAATATAGAAAAGGCACTACTGCATACCTGTCCCTACCATTTTGCCAAGTTTGGTGTAATTCTGTTCTGCCGTTCGGGCCATAGCCGTGTCTAAAGGTCCCATAGAAAAAGCCATTTGAAAAATTTCAAATTCAATTTTCTCAAGAACTACCGGGGGGATTTTCCCCAATTGTAGCAAAGGCACATCTGCATACCAGGCCCTACCATTTTGCCACGTTTGGTGTAATTCCATTCAGCCGTTCGGGCTGTAGCCGTGGCTAAAGGTCCCTATGGAAATTAACATGGAGAAAACACGTTTTGGGACCCCCCTTTCGGCCCCCGCTTAACGAATCCCCATGAATCTTTCAGGGAAGGAGCGGAGCAGAGCAAAGCAATTTTAAGGAAAATTACACACAGATTCCTCAATCGGCGCCAAAGTTATTCCCAATAGAATGTTGGGGATTTCCTATGGTAACTAGGTCCTAACTATATATACCTACTGGCAACCGCCAGTAGGTAGTATATATATATATATATATATATATACATACACACACACACAATAAATTACAAACTGTAACAAATTATCTGGATTTATTTTTTTAAACATTCCAATTTAATTAAACATCAAAACGTAAACAATATATTTTTTAATTTTGTTTACATTATTTTCTTAGCCATGGGTATAATTCATTATAACAACAAAAGATGCAAGAAAAAAACAACCCATAACAGAGAGTAGAACATACATAATCCAAGAAAAAGATAGAGAGATAGCATCAAACGAAACTTAATATAATTAACACAAATGTACCAGGAAAAGACAACATTAACAAGACCAATAACACATTATTCTTAAGAAGAGTAAGATGTCATTTGAGATGTCATCAGTGATGTAATCAGTGATGTCACTGACTATGTCATGAATGATGTAATATGTGACATCATCAGCAGTGAATTGCGGGAGCGCGAAATATAGTTAGTACAACTAACTATATAGGAGCAATTTCAATGTTTTTTCAAATGCTAATTCTATTAGCGGATAACGTTTATATATGTTATTATCCTTTTGGGAACTCCTGAGCAGCCATCTTGTTTCTCAGGAGAAGTGAGGCACAAGAGAGCACAAAACAAAAATGGAAAACGCGAAAAGGTTGGCAGGGTTGAGACCCCCTGACCCCCTAGCCCTTCTCAGAGGGTACGCACACGGTGCGTTTTTCGAATTTTTTGATTTTTGTTTTTGCCCTTGGGGGTCCTTTTGGGACCCCCTGAGAAGGGCTAGAGGGTTGGGGGGTCTCTACCCTGCCCCCTTTTCGTGTTTCCACTCTTTTTTTGGGCTCTCTTGTGCCTCAGTTTTCCTGAAAAACAAGATGGTGGCCAACACTTCCTGGTTTGGACAGTTTGGAATGTTGACAGTCGACTGCCAGCCAATCAGAAACTCGCTCGCGCACGTAAGGGTACGCGTACGGTACGCGTACCGTACTCGTACGGTGCGCATACGGTGAGCGCATATAGATATATAATTTGCTCAAATTCAATTTTCTCAACAACTACTGTAGGGATTTTCACCAAATATAGAAAAGGCACTACTGCATACCTGTCCCTACCATTTTGCCAAGTTTGGTGTAATTCTGTTCTGCCGTTCGGGCCATAGCCGTGTCTAAAGGTCCCATAGAAAAAGCCATTTGAAAAATTTCAAATTCAATTTTCTCAAGAACTACTGGGGGGATTTTCCCCAATTGTAGCAAAGGCACATCTGCATGCCAGGCCCTACCATTTTGCCACGTTTGGTGTAATTCCATTCAGCCGTTCGGGCTGTAGCCGTGGCTAAAGGTCCCTATGGAAATTAACATGGAGAAAACACGTTTTGGCACCCCCCTTTCGGCCCCCGCTTAACGAATCCCCATGAATCTTTCAGGGAAGGAGCGGAGCAGAGCAAAGCAATTTTAAGGAAAATTACACG